>NC_058132.1:165835032-166021514 GCF_016433145.1 Gracilinanus agilis
TTTTGGGAACTATTTGGCCTGGAGGTTAATTTTAGGCCTGTCAGGGGGAAGGTAAGAAAGACATTTATGTGCTGGGAAACATTTGAGGCTGGGGGTTTCAGGAGACTGAACAAGGTGGGGGCCAGGAAGCAGCTTACTGAACAGGCTAGAAATAGTTGATTTTTAAATCCAACACTAGCAATAATAGCTAGGGTCTCTAGGCAGAGAGGCGTGCCTGAACAACCGCTTGGAATTCTTAGTCAAGAGCTTATATAGAAATGTTTGGGGAAGGGGGTTGGTACACACAAAATTATCAAGGTGGTGTCAGGGTCAGGGGTCAGGAAGCATTTGGCAAACATTCATTAAGTAGGCAAATATTGTTAAGAAGGTAAATATAGGCAAATATTCCTCAAAAAGGTAAATATTCATCAGATAAGATAGCTTCAGGTTTAGGCTTATCATAGGGGGAGATAAGGAAGACTGTACTGGGAAACATTGGGGGCTGGGGGTAGCTAGCTCAGGCTAGAAATAGTTCAGTAGTCTGTCAGACTGATTTTTAAGTCCAACATTTGTTACTGTGTACAACATTCTCCTGGGTCTACTCATTTCACTTTGGAATAATGCATATAAACCTTTCCAGGTGTTTTTGTGATCATCTTGTTTGTCATTTCCAATGATATAATAGTATCCCATTGTAAACATATACCACAACTTGTTCAGTCATTCCCCAATTGATAGATATCCCTTAATTCCATGAATTCTTGGGAATCCACATAGTTTTTTGTTTCATCTGGTATTGGTTCAATTCCTTATGTCTTACAATATGTATTTAGAAATGCTTCCAGTTATTTTAATACATTGATAGCTGTCTTCCCTTCAGTTTGAACTCACACAAAAGAAGTATGTGGTCCTTAAAGGGTTGCTGCTACCTAGATTCCTATTGATAGGTAAAGGGCTCCAGGTATTAATGAATCATGAAAGTATTAAAGATGTATTCAAAATCTAACTTTAATGACCAAAGTACTCATGTACCAGAATTATGGATATATTTCTAATATTTCACATGATTGATTTCCAGATCCTTGAATTGAATTGGGGCTCAAATCTTGTGGTATTCAAACTCCTCCCCACATCTGCAGTCCTAAAGGCAGGCTAGCAATTTCTATAGCTTCTTTGTTATGGCAAAGGCACTCACCTAGCATTTGTAAGGAGATAGGGCCAGTGTGCAGAAGGAAGGACTTTCAAATGAACTTCTGGTCTGGGCATTAGCTAATACATTGTTTTAGAATCCAGCTCTTTCATTTTGTTGCTGATTACCCATATGATGCTAATTTTTCTGCTTTGTCCCCTTTTTGATTAACTATCCCACATCCCCCATTCCTGAAAACTTCTGTTAACTTAGAAAAACACAGAACTATTAAATAGTCATAAAGCCACTCTTTAATCCAGGGAAAGGGGGAACAGGGCTGATTAGGCCTCTTATGCAGAGCTGTGCCTTATGCAGAGTCCAAAGATTGAACACTGCTTCGCTCTGATCCCTGACCCCCTGGGAGAGCCACATCCTTAGATGACAACTCTAAGGAACAAAGGAAATTGGGGAACTTATATACCATTTGGGAAGATCCAGGAGCTGGGAGAGATGATTTACATTATACTGGTAAGGATGAGATTTACAATCAAGCTTGGGAAAGGAATCCCAGCCAGAGGCTAGGGTGTAAGGGAAGGGGCTGCTTACACAATGGATACTAAAGGATGGTCCCTGCCCAGGTGTGTCTTCCTAGGAAAGGGTCTTTGATACAATGGGGAAGACTACCTAAGAAAAAAGAATATTTAAAATTTACCCTAGGGTCCATTATTCAGTCTGCAGCTGCTAGCCTGAGATTCCCTTCAGGGTGGATTCTCATGGGAACAGGGAAGCACAAGCTTTGGGGGTCTCCAGCCTACAAGTTATTTCTAAAACTTGGGGTTCATCAGATATCACTAAGCCACAAGTTTGGGGTCTCTAGATTCCACGTCGACACTTCAGTAAAATCTAGTTCACTTGTGAGACTCTGGATGCTCTCACCATCAGAGCAAAGCCTGACAGGCTAGATGTTTTGCTAAAGAAACCTGTGTCTCTTTTCTATCTTTATGTCTTCTCCACCTTAATCTTTAAATCCTTTTGACATGGGCCTAGCACAGAGACGGCAATGGTGCTGTGTTAGGGAAATTCCCTTCCCTCTTTTTGTCTTTGTGACTCCCAAGCCAAAGATCCTAGATCATCCTTTAGTTTGAGATAAACAGAGATACACCTCCAGACCACATCTGGATAGCCTATGCCCTGAGGATCTCAGGCAGACCCCTCACTCCACTGAATGCCTGAGTGAGGAAAGTCATGTCCACACTATGACTTAACACTATTGTAAAGAATATAAAAACACCTGAACTGGAGCATTTGGGGGAAACTCCTATAGTTGTTCCATTCATACTGTCTTGCTGGTCATTAATCCTATCTTACTAATTAATCTTTTTTTTTACTTTTTTTTTTTTAACCCTTGTACTTCGGTGTATTGTCTCATAGGTGGAAGAGTGGTAAGGGTGGGCAATGGGGATCAAGTGACTTGCCCAGGGTCACACAGCTGGGAAGTGGCTGAGGCCAGGTTTGAACCTAGGACCTCCTGTCTCTAGGCCTGACTCACTCCACTGAGCTACCCAGCTGCCCCTTTTCTTTTTACTTTTAAGCTAAGTTTTGGAGTCCTCTCATTCTTGAGAAAGGTTTCCTTCCTGAAGCCAGGGGTTCACCATTTGCACTCCCATAACGGTTGGCACCCAACATTTTTGGGTCTCCTGAAAACTGCTCTTGCACCTGGATTGCTCATGAGGACACAGCTTCTCAGGTAGGAAGGAGCCTTTCTTGGACTCCTGAAACCCCCATTTTGGGAGGGGGTGATATCTTTGCGGGTTCTCTCTTTGTTCTTGCTCCCATAGGGTACAGAAAGTAATGCCATTACCCAGGTTGACTCCCCAGTTTGTTACCAGGATGATATTCTGGTCTGGGTGGCAGGTTCTCCTCAGTGTGTGGAACTGGGTTGCAGGTTCTCCCCAGTGTACACTGTGTGTGGCACTGGGTGGCAGGTTTTGGGTTTCTTCTCAGTGGGCACTGTGTGTGACAATGAGTTGCAGATTCTCCTCATTACACACTATGTGCACTAAGTTTCAGGTTCTCCTCAGTGTGCCCTGTGTAATACTGAGTGGCAAGTTGGGCACCCTCTGTGAACACACAGTTGTGTGCAGGTTCTCCTCAGTGCCCACTATGTGGCACTGAGTTGCAGGTTTCTTCTTGGTGCCCACCATGTGGCATTGGGTGACAGGCTTGTGGGTTTGGCCTTTTCCACATCAGTATAGGACAGAGACAGAGCATACCCTGAAATTCCCCTTTGTGGTTTATACTTGAAAATTGGGATAAATTGGATTTAAAAAACTTGAGCAAAAAGAAACTAATTTCTCTTTGTAATGTTAAATGGCCACTTTACAACCTAGATAAGCAAGAGGCTTGACCTATCTATGGCACCCTAAATTCTAATACCATCAAGCAATTGGATTTGTTTTGGCTGAGGAGAGGGAAATGGACAGCATTACCCCATATAAGAATTTTTGTAAAATTAAACCAAAATCCTAAGCTTAGGAGGTTCTGCCTCGCAATACCCTTGCTGACCCCTAATATTTTGGAGACCATTCCATGGCACTTTTACCTCCCTTAAAAATGGAGAGATAACATGTCCTCAGGCAGAGATACAACTGCAGCCTCCTCTTCCCCAGAACTCCTCAGAACTTCCATCCACCCTAGATTCCTTTGTTTCTTCTCCTCAACCCTCAGCTCCAAAACCTCCACCTTACCCTTAGGGTTCAAATCCAAAGGCCACTCCTATATCCCAAGCCACTCCCCACCATAATATCCTATTGTACCCAACCCTGCATTGTACCTTGCCCATTCCTTAGCCTAGTCCACTCTAAGCTGTGGTGATAGGGCTCACCTTCTCCCTGTGAGAAAGGTATGTTCCTTTTTCTATGACAGATCTAGCCCAGATTAAGGAGAAATTGGGTCCATACTCTGAGAACCACACCAAATTCATTGAAGGTTTTAAATCCCTTACCCTACAGTATGATTTGTCTTGGTCAGACATGCACATAATTATTTCTACTTGTTGCATCCCAGATGAAAAGAAGTGAATCTGGGACTTGGCCATAGCAGTAGGAGATGAGAAAGCCCTAGGTGGCACATGGGCAGGAATCCCTGGCGCTACTGAGGTCCCAGAGCAAGATCTCGGATGGGATTACAGAAATGAAGGCCACTGTAGGTGAAGAGATCACATGATTGATTGCATTCTCCAAGCAATGGAGAAAAGGATTAGGAAGCAAGTAAATTGTAACAAACTTAGGGAAGTTACTCAATGAAAAGAGGAGAACCCTGCTCTCTTCTTGTCCAGACTAGTAGAAGCTATGAATCAAATTACAAATGTAAACCCAGAGACTGACAAGGGGGCAGCTGTCTTATGCCTCCATTTTATAGGACAGTCAGCCCCAGATATCAAGTGAAAACTGCAAAAGCTTGATCTGGGACCCCAAACTCCAACTAACCAATCAATAGATGTTGCTTTTAAGGTGTTTCACAACAGGGACCAGGTAACAAGGGAAGGACACACCCGTGAGAAACTGCTTGTAGCCACTCTCACTTCTTTGACCCTTGGGCAGAAGCCAAAGGGCTCTTGCCATGCCTGTAGACAGTATGGACATTGGTCACGGGATTGTCCTTCGAAGGAAAGACCATCCTCTTCTCCATGCCCAGCCTGTGGACAACAAGGACTCTGGAAACATCAGTGTTGCTCCAGGCAAAGACCCTGATGACCCAAGAGGCATCTCCCTATCCTCTAGTCTCTTGAAGACTCTGAACAGGGGTCCCCTATGGCCAGATTGCTTCCAGTTTCTATCACAATGGCTGGACCCAGGGTTAATCTTGAGGTGGAAGGTAAGAGGACTAAGTTTCTCATTGATATGGGAACTACTATTTCTGTCTTTCCTTCACACAATGGTTCTACATTGCCTTCACAGCATCAGGTAATTGGAATAGGGGGTAAGATATTTAGATGTAGGGAAATTGTACACCTAGCCTGTGCCTACGAGGACAAATTATTCCAGCATACATTTCTGGTCATTCCTTCTTCACCATGTCCTTAATTAGGAAGAGACATAATGGAGAAGCTAACTTCTAAATTTTCCCTTATCTCAACTCTAAGTTCCCTAGACACTCCTTTGAAAAGACCCCCCCCCCAACTATCTCATCAGAAATCTGGGAGAAAGTACCTTCTATTGTTTGGGATCTAGGTGTACCAGAAGAGCTATCAGTGCTACTCCCATAATGATAAAACTCAAGCCTAATTCCCCTTATCCACACAGAAAACAGTATCCAATTTCCCCAGAGGCTAAGAGAGGATTACAACCTCTCATTGATAAATTTTTAGTCCATGGTCTTTTGGAAAAGTGTCAGTCACCCTATAACTCTCCCCTCCTGCCAGTGAAAAAACCAAATGGGACTTGGGCTATGGTCCAAGACCTTAGGCATATTAATGAAACAATAATTTCTGTGCACCCGGAATATGAAATTCCTTTGCATTTGAGCGAGTTTTCCCCTCAAACCTCAGACCCCAACAGAATAATAATGATGGGTGGAGGCTTAGCTTGTATTTCCACAGATAAGGAAAACACCTGGACCCCCACCAAAGGCATCAAGCTGTGGAGAGGATCACACCCAGACACAGAAGGAGCAGAGATGACATCAATAAACTACTTATCAGCCAAACTGATGAGACAACTAGGGGAACAATCACTAGTGACCCTGTAAGTACCAAAGATTGATGTCAACAGACTTTGTGATTTTCACCACCATGGCTCTGACAGCTAGCTATCATGCTGAGACTTATTGGTCCATTGTTCCCAAACCCCCATTGCTAAGAATACTAACTTGGATGGACAGACCCCCACTTGTGTATGTTAATGACACCAGATAGTTACCATACCCTATTTTATCTAGAAATTACCCCTTAGAATCCGAGGGAACCAGGTACAATTATTCAGGCTCTACCATATACACTCCATTATGCATGTCTTTGTTATATAAGGACAAAAGCAATGCTTTCTGCAAGCCCCGTAGGCTTCAGGCTTGGATAGTGAAAAAGTATCTGATAACAAATATGTGGGGATTGGTATCTCATCTATCAGTAAAGGGGATAATGCACTTAGGTGGACACATAGACCAAAACCAAAACCTCTGGTCACTAACAGGGTATGTTCAGACCATTTAGAAAAATTGGCACCATGGTCAGACTGTTCCATTACCACTCCTAGAGAAGTAGCTATGCCATGTAAATTTGATACTAAAATTCTTAATTGGGGACCTAAATTACATTGTGGCATGGATGATGTGTTCAGACACTCAAATTACACTAGGGGCCATGAAAGATGGCATATTCTATGTGTACCAAACTTTGAAAAGGCAGGATTTAGGCAGGCTGCTCTATCAGGTCCAAGACTTGCTATTGAAACAGGTCCTATTCAAAATACTCAGTGTAAAATCATGGCAGCTACTCAGCCAATTTGTAAATTTCAAGTTAATATAACTAATCATTGGATTCACTTTGAAAACATTATTTATATCAGTGTAACTGCCTGTGTATTTGCTCCCTATGTGATGTTATTGGGTAATAAACTTTCCATCACCAAAAGCAAAGGGGGACTGTATGAGATCGATGCTTGAATTGCTAGTTAAATCAATGTATAAATTCCAAACAAAAGAATGCTTATATAGCTATCATGTACCAACCATCATTGGTGTGGTTACCTGTGAATCTCACAGAACCTGGGCATCTACTTGAACTGTAAATTTTGTTCAGAAGGTATTTAATCTCATCATACATTTGGAGCACCAAACGTTTCGTATTGACCATCATTGGAGCCGTGGTCTCCATAATTGCTCTTATCACTTCTCTAACTACTGCATCTATAGCATTGCCTAACTCTGTACAAAACCAAGGTTTTATACAAGAGGTTGTATCTAATTCCTCTGAACTTTGGCACACCTAGCAAAGTATTGACCTTGCCTTTAAGGATGAATTAGAGACTTTGAAAGATGCCATATTTTGGCTTGGAAAAGAGGTTGAAGATTTACACACTAGGATCACTTATCCATGTCACTTTAACAAAACAGGATATTGTATTACACCTTTAAAATATGATAATGTCTCTTACAAATGGCAATCCGTGGTACAACACATTAAAGATGCTTGGGGACATCACAACGGCACATTAGATATCATACATCTATAGCAAGAAATTAACAAATTGGACCAAATTGTTTATGAACAGGAAGCTAGCAAAATTGCTTCCAAATGGGAAGAATCTCTCACTTTCCTCAACCCCAGTAATTGGTTTGGTAAAATCAATCTGGCTAACATTGGTAACTACATAATTCTACCTGTGCTTCTTATTGCTCTAATTATAATTTGTAGAAGAGGATGTGTGAATAAGGCTTCTATTGAAGACATGCAATCAGCAATTGCCATGTCTCAACATCCTCGTCATGCATATTAGAGTATAACTCTTGTTTTAAACCTTTTAACACACCAGAAACAGGTACAGGTGGTGAAAGGGAAACAGAAATCACTTATTCCTGTGAGCCGCTGGAGGACCTTAAATTCCTCTTCCACTGGAAGAGCAAGCCCAAGGACGCTCGGGAATGAGTAGACCTCCCTTCCTTCTGTTTATCTTAAATCGCTTACTCCTTTTCTTACATTTTCTGTTGTTTTTTTAATTTTGCCAGTTGGACAGAAAATTCTCTGATTTAAACCCTGTGGTTATTTTGTAAAGTCATTTATCTAGGTGCTTTTAGGAAGAACTCCCTCACTGGAATCATTGGAGCACTCCCAGCCTGGATCTCTGGACATTTGCCTAAAGTCAGCACTTTTCTCTCTCTGACACAGATGAGGACAGCTATATGGCCATTCTCAGCTCTGAAGAAGCTACAGAAGATTGAGACCTTTGTCCTTTTTTCCCTTAAATATTTGGAGAGGGGGAGAGGGGAGAGATGACATGGGCCTAGTACAGAGATGGCATGGGTGCTGTATTAGACAGGGAAATTCCCTTCCCTCTTTCTGTCTTTGGGACTTCCAAGTCAAAGATCCTTGGATCATCCTTTAGTTTGAGGTGGACAAAGAGATACACCTCCAGGCCACCTCTTGATAGCCTATGCCCTGAGGATCTCAGGCAGACCACTCACCACACCAGAATGGTTGGATCAATTCACAACTCTACCAGCAATGCATTAATGTCCCAATTTTGCCACATTCCCTTTAACATTCACCATTGTCCTTTGCTGTCATGTTAGCTAATCTTCCAGGTGTGAGATGGTACCTCAGAGTAGTTTTGATTTTCATTTCTCTAATTATAAGAGATTTAGAACACTTTCTCATGTGTTTGTTGATAGTTTTGATTTCTTTATCTGAAAATTGCCTATTTATGTCCCTTGCCCATTTATCAATTGGTAATGGCTTGATTTTTTTATACAATTCATTTAGCTCCTTTTAAATTTGAGTAATTAGGCCTTTGTCAGACTTTTTTGTTATAAAGATTTTTTCCCAATTTGTTGTTCTCCTTCTAATTTTGGCAGCATTGGGTTTTTTTGTATAAAACCTTTTTAGTTTAATGTAGTCAAAATTATTTATTTTAAATTTTGTGATATTTTTTCTAACTCTGGCTTGGTTTTAAAATCTTTCCTTTCCCAGAGATCTGACAAGTATACTATTCTGTGCTCACCTAATTTACTTATAGTTTCTTCCTTTATATTCAAGTCATTCATTTATTCTGAATTTATCTTGGTATAGGGTATGAGATGTTGATCTACACCCAATCTCTTCCATATTGTTTTCCAGTTTTCCCAGCAATTTTTGTCAAATAGTGGGGTTTTTCCCCAAAAGCTGGGTTCTTTGGGTTTATTGTAGACTGTCTTGCTGAGGTCACTTACCCTAGTTTATTCCACTGATCCTCCCTTCTGTCTCTTTGCCTGTACCATATTGTTTTGATGACTACTGCTTTATAGTAAGTTTAAGATCTGGTACTGCTAGGCCACCTTCCTTCATATTTTTTCATTATTTCCCTTGATATTCTTGGTCTTTTGTTCTTCCAAACGAACTTTGTTATAATTTTTTTCTAATTCAGTAAAAATTTTTTTGGTAGTTTGATAGGTATAGCACTAAATAAGTAAATTAATTTGGGTAGGATGGTAATTTTTATTATGTTAGCTCATCCTACTCATGAGCAACTAATGGTTTTCCAATTGTTTAGACCTAGTTTTAATTGTGTGGACTGGGTTTCATAGTTGTGTTCCCTTACAGAATCAAATTTAAGAGTAAGAGTTTTCTTTTTCCCCTCTCTTTCTTATTTACCTTTTCATGTTTCTCTTCATTTTTGTGGTTGGATATTAAACTTTCCATTTAGTTCTGGTCAGTTTTTTACAAATACTTGGAAACCTTCTATCTTGTTGAATGCCCATACTTTCCCTTGGAAGTATATAGTCAGTTTTGATGGGTAGGTGATCCTAGGTTGTAGACCCAAATCTCTTGCCTTTCTGAATATCATATTCCATGACTTGAGGACTTTTAGTGTAGAGGCTGCAAGATCCTGTGTAATCCTGATTTGTGGTCCTTGATATCTGAATTGTCTCTTTCTGGTTTCTTGTAATATTTTTTTACTTAACTTGGAAACTCTTGACTTTGGCAATTATATTCCTGGGGGTTGACTTTTGAGGGTTTAGTGTAGAGGGTCATCTATGCATGCTTTCAGTGTCTATTTTGCTATCTTGTTGAAGAATATCTGGACAGTTTTCTTGGATAATTTCTTGTAGTATGGTGTCCACATTTCTATTAATTTCTGATTTTTCAGGAAGACCAATGATTCTCAAATGGTCTCTTCTAAACCTTTTTTCTTGATCTGTCATTTTCTCAGTTAAATATTTCATGTTTTCTTCTATTTTGTCATTATTTTGACTTTGCTTTATTAGTTCTTGCTGTCTTGCAAGATCACTGGCTTCTACTTGCCCAATTCTGGTCTTTAGAGACTGTTTTCCTTTTCAATTTGGTCTATCCTGTTTTTCATGGTTTCCTGCTTTTTAATTTGGGTTTCCAATTTGCTTAATATTTCATTTGCTTTTGGGGCATCTTTCTCCATTTGGGAGTTTCGGTCTTTTAATCTGTTAATTTCCTTTTGAGCTATTTCCCTCTTTTCTTGCCAAATCTCTTCCATCTTTCTCATAATCTCAGATTTGAAGTGTTCAAGAGCTTGTGACTAATTTTAATTTTTTTTGGAAGATTTGGATGTGTTCCCTTGTTTGTCCTCTTCTGCTGTCTGCCCTATTTTCTGGATTTTTTTCTTTGTAAAAGTTACCAAGTGTTAATGCTTTCCTCTTGTTTTCCTCTTGGTAAGTTCTTGGGCAATGCTTGCCATTATTATGTTGGATTTTCCTTCCCAGTCAGAAGTTTGGGTGAGGTGGGCAGGATATCTGTATATAGAGCTATGGAGCAATTTTTGCCTGAGTCACAGAGCAGTGCTGCCTCTCTCAGCTTTATCCTTGCGCTTATAAGGTCTGTGCTCTTTAGGTCCTGGGGTCTCAAGTCTAGCTGTTCTCAGGGTCAAGCTTCTTGGTGGTCCCCTTGCTTGCTCTTCTGCCTGAGGCTTCATTATGAGTCTAAATGAGCTGCTTCCACAATCTGTCACCCCTCCTCTCTAGGTCCGCACCCAGGCTGCACTCAAGGTCCCTGCTCAAAGTCCGTGTTCTTTAGCCTCTTAGGGTCTTAAGTCTTGCTGCTCTCAGTAGCAAGCCCCTGTGGTCCCAGTTAACTGCCAAGAACTTAGTGACTTAGCGAATGCCCCAAACTTCTTCTAACTCTTGTGCACTGAGTCTGGGACTGTAGGTGGAGGGGAGGGGCAGATTGATCAGCTTGCATTTTAGTGAGAGCTATTTTACCCCCTTATAGCGTGGAAATGCCCAAATCCCACATATCTTCAATGCTGCATCCTATTGTGGGGTCCCTTCATTCGTTTGGATTTGTTTATTGTGTCCTTTTGAAGTATCATGTATTGCTCAGTTAGGAGAGTTAAGAGCCCTCCTTCTACTCTGCAGCCATCTTTACCTGGAAGCCTAAGGCACATAATTTCATCGTATATCTTTCATGAAAGAAGAATAAGAACATTTACTACTAAGGGGAAACTGTCAGTGAGTCAGAGACAAAGTGAATGCAGAAAGAATTCTTTTCAGTACAGAACTGTGCAAATAAATGCAATTACTTACAAACTTGGAGGATAGTATTTCAATGGACATCTCAAAAATTTTGTATTGGATACTTCCATGAAAGGATATGATGTAATTTGAGAAAATGAATATGATAATTATCTTAATTTTCTTAACTATTTATATGATGAAGCTGTATGACACTCACTCCAATTACTGACACAAAATGGCAACCATGGAGAATGACCAGGAATAACCTCAGCAGGGTCAGTTACCATGGAAACTAACTCATACCAGCTCCCTTAGCCCTTGGAAAGGGATAATTGGGTGACCTTGGTCCCAGGAGAATATTCTACATCTCACAGAAAATCAGTAGACTATCTTTGTTAGTCCAAGTTATTTTTTAACTGTTTAATTGTTATCACTTGGCCTTAATTACAGACACCTGGTCTTAAGACTCAGTGAGTCATCTTGAGACTGAATTACTTTATAATCACTTATCTATTTTATCTATCAAGAAATACCAAATTACATCTGTCCTTTTTTGCTGCCTTTTTTGTGCTTGACAACCCATTACTCTCATTCCTAGAACCCTCTGTAGAAAATACCCAAATCCCTCGTTGGATCTGTCCCCTTCCAATCCCTTTAATCATCTTCATGTTAGAAAAAAATATTTATTCAGATGCTTGAAATATTGGTCAGGCTGAGTTCTTCAACATGTACATGTAGGTCTTTGCTTAATAAAAACTGTTCTTAATTTTATTGACATCATATCTCTCAGTTTTCATCCTGTTCTGGAAAATGAGACAGAGGTCTCATGGGGTCTGTGCTTGTCACTGCCCCAGAATGTTTGCTCCTCCTTGGAGGAAAAGAGACCTAAATTTCATAGAGATTATTCTTCACTTTACAAATGTATAGTGAATTTGCCAACAACAAGTGGCTATTCTTTCCCCCATGTAACCAGCAAGTCTTATCCTTCCAGCTTATCTGAACTCATAGTTTGAGTCACTTTTTGAGTCAGCATCAATTCAAATCCATAGCTCATGAGCTATTATATATCTTTTCATTAGATCAACCAGAAGACACATCAATGGGGGCAGCTGGGTGTCTCAGTGGATTGAGAGTCAGGCCTAGAGATGGGAGGAGATCCTAGGTTCAAATCTGGTCTCAGACACTTCCCAGCTGTGTGAATTTAAGCAAGTCACTTAACCCCCATTGCCTAGCACTTATCACTCTTCTGCCTTGGAGCCAACACACAATATTGACTCCAAGATGAAAGGTAAGAGTTTTTTTTTTAAAGACATCACTTCAAAACAGAATATATTTAATGAAAACATATTGAAAAATAAGTGACAACTGTGGCATTTAAAATTGTTGTAAGCCTTTGGAGACTACAATTCCCAGGACTCCCTGCTACAACTTCCCTAGACACCTCCCACTTCCTTTGTGGGAGGTGTAGGAGAAAATTTTAAAGAGAAAGTTTGGCACCTTTTCTCTTGCTACCCTGGAGGCTCTGCTCTCTCCAGTGGAAGGCTGACTGACTCTCTCTGATCCTGAACTCTATCCAGGAGACTCTTTTCCCCTCTCTAACTTTTCCTTTTTCTAATTTAAATAAAACCTAGCTCCTCTATCTAAGCCCAAAAGTTGCTCTCTGATCTTTTATTTGAGCCTCGAAAGGGCTCTGGTCAATTTCCCCCTGCTGGGGCTGGGGACCACTACCTTCCCTTCCCTTCCTCTACCTTCCTCTCTCCTTTCTCCCATTCCTCCAATCCTCCTACCTTCATCCCTTTACCCCCTCACACAACATAGATCTCTAATAATCATAGGAGTACATTTTCTTACAAATGACCCCATCAACAAAGAAGGAAGGGAACTATGATCAGAACTGTGTCAAGGGGGCGCACTTGGTGGGGCAGATGCATAGAGAATTTGTGATTAAGGCAAGTTGATTTCTAGGTGGATTCACAACTCTACCAGTTTGAGAAAATAATTGATATTTTCTGTTGACTTCTTTGGGAAAAGTGCTTTCTCCCTTGAGTTATTAGATTCTTTTGCTTCTATACTCTATTTGCCACTATGTTCTTTGCTGGGCATTTCCAATTAACTCTTATTTGATTATTTCTGTGGCTGCTCTCTACTACCATCTGATGAATTTGTAGTAGTTGTCAACCTCTTTAAGTTTCTTTAGCCATAGTTCTAGAGTTATTTATAGGCATTCTCAAACAACTAACAAAGGAAACAGCTGGTACTCAGGTCATAATTCTCTTTCTTTTTTTAATTCCTTTTTTCCTGCTGTCTCTTTCATTATTCTAAACTGTTATCTGACATATTATCTATAATTCCTTTTAATTCCTATCATATGTATAATGAATAAAGGGGCTGATGGCTAATAATAATACTAGAAGGAGAAAAGTGCGAGCTATAGAGAGGATGGTAAGGGCAATACCAGGGCTGAGCTTGAAACTGATTATGAATGTAACAAAGATCCAGCCCAGGTCAGCAGTATGTTAAGTGAAACTCTCTCCAGAAGGCACCAGGATCCTTTAAGACGTCTAATCTCCAGCCCCTGTCCTAATGAGGAAGTAGCTTCCTATTGGTGTGTATAGTACTTTGACAGGAAGTGAGTATGGGTCTTCCTGTCCAACCACAATGGAGTTCATCCCTGCTGTAGCTGTTCAGAACCTTTCTGTTGATTGTCTCTGCTTGGCCTTAGATGGGTAGGCAATTACCACAAAGTTCTCAGATTAAGGCTAAGGGGTTTATTGAAAACAGGAGTATAGGTAACAAGATAATTGAGAGAGGTTTAAGAAGTTCTGAGAACTAAGGGTGAAAGATTTAATCTAACTCAAGATGCTAATAGGTCTTCTTAGATGCTCTTCTGCTGACCCAGGGCATACAGCCCTGGGTCAGAGTGGTGTGGTCTCTTTGATAATAAAATAAAATTAATCTCTGGTTAAAGGTTGGTTTGCTTTTTGCCAGTAGTATTAATAAGATTGTTCTGCAGAATTGGTTTGACCTTATTCTAAGCCTAAAATTACCCATGTTCCCACTCCCACCACCTGGTCTCAAGGGGTATGGGGGAAGTGAGAGGTGAGGGAAGAAGTGAAGTAGCCAGGATCTGCCAAGCTTAATCCTTAATATTCAATTTAATAAAAATACAAAGACCAGAGTGAACAGTTTGCAAAGAGCTTATGCATCATTTCACAAATTTATACTGACTTTGCTCATGAACAATTAAGTGACTATTCTTTTCCCCCATGTAACCACCAAGTCTTATCCTTCCAGTTTGATCCCAGTAAAGCAACTCCTGATTTGAGTCACTTTATGAATCAGCATTAATTCAGATCCATCAGTTCAGTTCCTCATAATGTCCTTTATTCCTATATAAATCAGCTCAAGAGCAAAACTCAAAAAAGGAGGATGAAGTTGGTGGAACTGCTAATTTTTATCTTACCTCAAACATTCTAATATCATTGCAATTGCATTTCCTATACCTTCTTTAAAATTCTATAGAGAAAATAATGTTCACGGGCTCATCATATTTCTATGTAGAGGGGGTTTTAGATATTATACATTTTATTTATTTTTATATTTATATATTATAAATTATTTTAATTTTAGTGATCAGTTAATTCAACCATCTCATTTTATAGATGAAGAAACTGGAACTCGAGAGTTAGTTGTTTACATATGTTATAGGTAATTTATAGGGTAAAGATAGTTTTAGTTAGAATAGAAAGCAGGCAGCTAAAAGCAAACCTCTCTTCATTTTGAAATGTCCGTAAAGTCAGCCAAGGTTTGTTTTTAGCTGCCTGCTTTCTATCCTAACTTAAATCTATCTTTACCCTATAAATCACCTATAACACATATGACTATAGAGGAAGTAAATGATGCTTAAACCAAGGTGCTCTGTTTCCAATGGTTTTCCTATTCCACCTGTTCTCTGTAAATGATCTTAGGATCAGCATGAATGCCAACTGCTTGATTTGTTTACTGTGGAATTTTGGCCATCACTTTGACTCCTGTTTCTTGGAGGAAAATCCCAAAGCAACTGTTTGAAAGGAATTCTATTCCTGTACTAAGGGATATAACCACAGCTGCTTTTTTAGAATTAAAAGTTTTTGATTGCAGGAGCTGTTTATCACTTGTCTTTATATTTCCTGTGGTTAGTTGAGAATGTTACTTGCAATAAGTACCCATAGTGGAAGGAATTAGACACAGGACCCAGGACTTTCAACTTCTTACTCTGACCCATTTATTTCCATGGACTAAGTTGAGGACTGAGATGAAGCATCCTTTTTTCATTTGGCTGAAGGCAATAGATATATAACTGATATAAGATCAGTATGTGTACTATGCAGACATTCATTCATTCTATTCCTTGAACTCAGAAACTACATTGATTTTTAAATTTTTTATTGTATATTGCAAGAAAGTACAGAGGGCAGCTAGGTGGCACAGTAGATAGAGTGCTGGGCATGAAGTTAGGATGATGAGTGTTCTTGTGTTCAAATCTAGACTCAGACACTTACTAGCTGTGGGATCCTGGGCAAATCACTTAATTCTATTTGCCTCAGTTCCTCTTCTATAAAATGAGCTGGAGGAGGAGAAGACAAACCACTGTAGTATCTTTGTAAAAAAAAAAAGAGCCAGACAAGATCAAAATGAGTGAACAAGATTTCTGTAGTCAACAAATGTTTATTGAAGGAATCAGTAAATTGAACTAATGAGTTTTCCTTCAAACTCTATCTAATACTGTATTTACTGATAGGTATTTTCTTCTTCTCAAGTATTTAGGTTAGCATGAAATTTAGTTCTGTTCTTTTCCAAGCTGTTGTAATTGTTGGTCCTTCATCTTGAAGGAGTTGATTTAAGTGAGGCAGAGTTGCATGAAGCTGGCAGTATCACTCTCTCTTCCAGAGACATTGAAGTTCAGGGGCAAGACAAAAGTCAAGGCTATGGCATGAAATGCAGTGGATTATCCTGACATCTTCTACATCTAACTAAACTCTACACAGCACTCCACAGTGCTTGCTTCAACTGCCTTCATGGCTGTTGGAACAAATTGTTCTCATCTTCCCATTCCACAAGAAGAAGTCTTCACATGCTTAGGATTGATTTCCCTAAATCAACCATAGGTTTGAGGCTGTTGGTTACCCTCAACTTGGGTTAGCCTGTGTGCCGAGATGGTTGTACAAGGGTGTCGCTGTTGTGCATGCTACAACTTTGTGGCATTACAAGTGAGAGTTGAGTAGCAGATAGACACCAAAGATGGATGAGCAGCCTTGAAAAGGAATCAGCAAGCCCTCAAACCAGAGGTGCCAGTCATCCCTGAACATCCCATTCTTCCAGAACTACTTATTAATCCATAGATCTGGTTTTTCAACATGTGAAGTTTTAAAAAATAACCAGTTGTCATTGACAACTCAAAAAGAGAAATGGATCAAGGGATAGAAGTGATTCTTCTGATCCATCTCTTTCTTTGTCTGACTTATGTATAGGTATATGCACATCTATCTATCTATCTATCTATCTATCTATCTATCTATCTATCTATCTATCTATCTGTCTGTCTGTCTGTCTGCCTGGTGGTATATGAATGAGAATTGGAATGTGTATTAAATATCTATGTGTACATATGTGTGGGTGCTTGCGTATGTGTATGTGTTTGTGTATTGTGTAAACAAGGGTATATTATAGTGACTTCTAAAGGATTCTGAACCATTTGATCAATTAAGAATGTGAGCATTTACATCTCAGAAAATGACAAATTCTACAAACCAGAGCTCGAGTTATTATTTTGTTTATTGTATAGGCTTAAGAAAATGTTAAAATTAAGTAATAGACTTTTGATGTCATTTAGTCTAAACCTCTCATTTTATAAAATATATTGCACATGAATTGGATATAAGTGAGGCAGAGTTGCCATAGAAACTACTGCCTATATATAAAGAGACATGTATTTATATTTTCATAAACATATTTTATTTCCAGAACACAATCCCATTGTATTAAAAAATAAAAACAAACCAGTTGGTCTATGAGGAGCATTCCCAAATGTTTTATAAAGGACAAAGTATGATGGATATAATTATAATTTTTATCAAGGGCAAAAGAAGAAGATAAAGATTTACACATGAAAGAACCAATCACAGAAAGGAAAACATGTCAAGTCAAATAATAAAGTAATCAGCAAACATTGGAGCAAAAGCTGATATTTCAGGCTGGAATTTTTAAGCAAATGGAGCAGGAACTAATGAGACAGTACCAGGGCTGTGAGTAACATTTTAGCTTAAGTATGTAGGAGTAATAGAGTGAAGCCAGAAATTCTCTTATTTATCAGCTAATTATCTGAGGTTAATGTGTCGATTATTCTAGCTAATTATGTAACTATCTTAAGGAAAAAGCAGTCATAGAGTAAACAAAGAAAAAATTCTCTTACCACAGTATGAAATGAAAAAAATGCAAATAAAATATTTTCCAGAATAAGAACAAATCCTTTTCTGAGAAAAAATTGACCATAGAACAAATATCTAAAACTTAATATAGTGGTACCTTCATCAATTTATTCCAGAAGGCAGGCCAAATACCAAAAAGGTCAAGTATCACATGAATTTTTCCCAAAAGGATTAATGTAAATTGAATTTTTCCTTTCTGGAAACCAAGAAAACCCAGATTTTATAAGGCATTATATGCATTAGTGGAATTGTATTTTACTAAATAAACATTAATAATAGATAGACATAAACAGAAAACAAAAATAATTTTAAATATAATCATTTTAACTTAACCTTACTTATATTGAGAGGAGTCCATAGCTTGAGGGGATGGTGAGGAGAAATATTATTATCTGGGAGAGTATCCTTCTATAATATCTGAGAGCTATTGCTCTCCTGGAGCTTTTTCTCCAGGAGAAAGGATAGACCCTTTTTGCCACTGAATCCTGATTGAGTTTTGCCAGATATAAGTTTCATAAGAATCCTATCCAATGATGTTTATTTTTGTCTGTGTTTCAAAATTCCTCTAAAAAGGGAAATGATCTAGTTGTTTAACAAATCTACAGTTCTGCTTATTAAAGCTTTATCAGAGTGATTTTTCAACAAAGTTTTGCACTTTCGCCAATTTTGCACACATTTCCTTCATTAATGTAGTGAGGATACCCCTCTTTGTCTCCTCCTCACCTAAAGAAAACTCCCTCACCACTAGGTATTGCTATTCTCTTTGAAGTTCCTCTAGCTTCTCAGTGTTTTGTTCTTGATGCTATTGAACTAACACATTATCTTTTATTTCTGCTAGAGTGGGCATAAGCTTCCTGAGATATTGATGTCAACAGGTTCTAGCAAGTACATTAAGAGCCAAGCAAATGTCAAATACAATGACAATTTTTTCTTGTCAAAATGTGTTGAATGCCAAATTCCATTAATTCTAAAACTATGGAGTACTATAAGGATGATATTAGAAATTAGGTCTTGTTATATTAATTTAGAGATAAAAAGTAGAGAAGGTGGCTTGAGAAAGAATTGGAGTTTTAAACAGAACTGACACAGAGTGGCAGTTGGTCTCTGGCTGTTCGCAGAATCACACACAGGGACTCTCGCTCTCAGGGCTGGAGGAGGTAATATCTTTGCCTCTCTCTTACTATCTGAGGGAAAGAACTGAAGGAGCTGAGTGTTTTCTTTTTCCAACTTGGGAAACACTGTTGACTATCTATTGCTGTTTTTATAGATTGATTTAACTCTGAGAAGACCAAAGAAAACCCTGGCCTTTGGTTTGGACTCTGAGTCTATGAAAGCTCAGACTCCTAACTTGATTCTTGTTGAGGCTCAACCAGCTAAGCTTTGTCATTTTTATAACTTAGAGATGAAGTTAAGAATTATAAGGATAATAATGGTAGTTTATTTAGAATAGTAAAAATTTGGGTTAGTCAGATCAGTTAGCATTCGCCTGTGAAGTAGCCTGTGAAAACAGGGAAGTTGGGGCAGCTGGGTAGCTCAGTGGATTGAGAGTCAGGCCTAGAGACAGGAGGTCCTAGCTTCAAATCCAGCCTCAGACACTTCTCAGCTGTGTGACCCTGGGCAAGTCACTTGACCCCCATTGCCCACCCTTACCACTTTTCCACCTATGAGCCAATACACAGAAGTTAAGGGTTTAAAAAAACCTCAAAAAACAGAGAAGTTGTTTCTTGTGGAACCAGGGAGTTTTATTTGGGTGGAGTTAGAATCCCTTAGAGTTACAAATCCTTTTTTATCCTTATATATTTCAATAAATATTTTATTTTTCATATTAAGAGTCTCTTTAGCATCCTTATATCTGACCTTGAAGAGAAGTTCACTTATGAGCTTTACTTCATTGATATAAACTGAAGATACTATGCAAGTACAGCAAGCAGAGTATCTAAATCAGTTTATAATTAATAATCAATCCATTGCTGTATTATTTTACAGTCACATTTTATTTTTACAGTACTAAGGTATGACTGGATTTCAAAAGTAGTTTCCTACACTTTAAAGTGTTAGCCTGAAGTGACAACCCATTGAAGGCAAAAGGCTAGGAAAGAAATGGAAACAAAGGAGATAATATCATGATTCACCATCAGAAAAAAAGGAAATAAAGTTCCTAAAAATTGATAAAAAAAAATAGAAAGCTAACAAATTTAAACTTTGAGCCATATAAATTTTAGGAAAAATCATTACAGCTTAAATTCATTTTAGCTCAGGAGAAGTATAACCAAAACTAAAGCAATGTGCTGATTTGATTTGAAACCTGGGTGCTTTGGGCACTTGGTACCCTTGATACATCCAGTCAAAAAGCTGTGGAACATTCCTGAGGCAAAAAAACTACAGAAACATAGCATTAAAAATTGTCCAAGGCCTTAAAAAAGGAACCATATATACACATTTATATACGTATATGTATGTGTGTCTAAACAGCAGATTTATTTGATGTAACTACATTCTTTTCACTCCGATGATACTGTTTAATAACCAGTCACTTTTTCTTCCCACTTACTCAGTTCTTTGTTCTCTCGTACTTTCTAAAACTATATAAATTAGAGGAAGTCATAAATTGTTATCTTTGGTCACTAAGAGAGGTCATTGACACAATTTAAAAATTGTTACTAGCATAATTAATAAATTGATGGTGTTCTAAACTTTGTCTCTCAGCTTACCTTAATTTTTAAATATAGTAATTTTTATGGTAAATAAAAGTTAAGAGAATGGGGTCCAGTGTAAACTAGTTTTACTATTTCCTAGCTAAGTGACCCTGGATAAATAGTTTCCTTTTTGTGGGGCTACAATTTTCTTAACAGTAAATAAAGCAGATTAGACTTCTATAACTTATCTTGTATGGTTACCATCCTCTGTATAATTTACCTTGTAAAACTGGGTAATGCTAGCAACTATCTTCCTTCTAAGAGGAAATCTACTTGCTATTTTCAGCTATGTCCTCCTTTCTGTGAGATGTCCAGGAAAATTTCATTACCAAATTGATTTTTTATATTAGCAAAAATAAGGGAAGATAAATCCATGATTAACTTGCTTAGGTAGTATACTACTCTTTAATTCTAGGCAGAGTTGCCCCCAACAGCTGTAAGGTTGACTTATCTTCATTGACTATATATGGATGCAGGATATTGGGTGTTTGCACATACAAATAGGTGCCTGTTTTTCAGAAATTGGAAAAAATTAAATTATTTTAAAGAAAGTTTTATTCATAACTATTTGTTTATACATGAATAAATGGAGATTTTGAACCTTGGACTTCATCCCCAATAAGTTCCTTAGTTTTCCTTACCTTGACGCTAAATTTTCCTCTTTGAAACTTCCACCTTGTGGATTTAAAAATTAATATCCAATAACTAAATATTATATTTAATAAAGTTTTATTAATAATAACTAAAGTAAGAGACCTAGGTATTCAGCCTGCTGGCCAGAGCAAAAGAGAAAGAATACGGTGGAGCCTCAGAACTTATACAAATGTGACCACACAAATGTAAACAAAAGGAAAAGCATTCTAGGTAATACAGAAAGGACCTCTGGGCAATGCAGTATTTAGGAAAATAGTCAACATTTTCCTACTATACATACATTATGATACATTACGTAGATTATTCCTACATCCTACTCTCTTCCTTTTCTAGACTGCCAATCTTTATATAACAAAGATTTTTGTTAAAGCTCTATTATTTTCAAGCTTAAAACATATGTTGCAACAGGGTTTTAGCTGAATGAAAAGAAAGACTCGACATTTTCTCCAGTCCACACTAACTCAAGAATTCCAAAAGTGTTTGATAAAAAGAGAACAATTATAGTTGTTTCTGCAAACCTAAATAAGAAACCTAACAAAGAAATAACTTTATGAATTAATAGCAGAGAATGTGAATTCTTACCCTTATTAACCACCTCCATGCTTTGGCAGAGGGCTCAACTGGATTTGCTCTAGAATATGATGGACAATTTCCTAGCTATTGTTGAAGTCTCTGCTAGCTCACTCTAAATTTTCTCACTCGATTACTCCTTAACAACAAAGAGAAGACTTCGGTTCTACTCATCATCTTGCAAAAAGGGATGATGGCATGTAAATGTGAGATTGTTTTTTCCCAGGGCAATGGCATTCAGCCAGAGAACTACTGAACAGAGGGAAGAATTGCAGTACATGAACATGAAGCTAGGGACTCAACCATTAGTTTTGAATAAAAGGAACTGGCATCTATCTTGAACCAGTCTTATTCCCCGAGAAGTAACTTACTTGGGAAAGGGATTTAGAATGGTGAAAAAAGAATTTTACAATCTGCAAGGAGGCTGAGACAGTTTGATGCCCAGAATCCAAAGTCTTACATCAAAAGGGGAGTAAAAAAAAGTGTTTAGGAAATAGAAGAGGAAAAAAAGACTATAATGCATTAGAGATCACAGGAAGAAGAAAACAAACTAACAAAAAAAAAAAAACCCAGTGTATCAGTAGATAAATTAATAGAAAGGATATCAAAGTGAAAGTGTTTCTCCAGGAATTCTTGAAGAATTTATTTTTCTTTGGAATTGTTAAATTTAATTAGTATACATCTTGGAATTTGTAGCATAGATATGCTTTTAATTTTTATTATTTTTCAAAAGGTGACCTGAATTTTTCCTTCGTATTTTGTTTTCTATATTCATAAATTCTGAACTAAATTCTTGTATTATTTTTTTTGCCTTATGATGTTCAGGCTTTTTGATTTGTCATACTATTCTAAAAGGCTTATGATATTTTAATTGTCCTAATGCATTCAATCCTTGAGTTAAATGTGCTCTACTTGTGTAAAGATCAAATATTCTTTTTACATTTTCGCTCTTTATTTTTTATCTTTAAGATTGTCCTTTACCTAATTATATTTGTATTCCCATAGATTGTCCTTCATTTCATTTGGATTTCTAATAATATTCACTTCTTTCTCTTCTTTGGTAAGACTCCATACTGTGGATTCTAGTCTTTCTATGATATAAATTATTTCTTCAACGCAGGTTATAAATTTTGTATTTAGTTCTTTTTAACTTCTTCCAATATTATGATTTCTCTCATGAGTAAGTTGGGAATATTCTTCAATATAGTTCTATGCTTTTTTTGGGAATCCATGTTATTCTTTATCAGATTTAGATTCAATTCCCTTTACCTTACAATAATTATTTAGAAATATTTGTGTGCAATTATAGATGTTTTGCCAGCTAGGTTCCTTTCAATATTTATTTACACAAATTCTTCTACAGCTACTTCTGCTGTTAAGCATCTGAGTCTGTATGCTTAACTCTGGAGTTTAGAAGTTCCTAATCAGCATGCTTTCCATTAATTAATATTCATTCTGTAGACATAGGGCTTGCTATTGTTATTAAAATATATTAGTAAAACAACATGATAATATAATGCACATGATGTGCTATAAATATGTAATAAGTTATAATAAATATGCTTATCCTAGAGAAACTAATTCTCACATTAGCTATGTCCAAATATCTGTCTTATTATTTTCTCCCACTTTGTCTCTCCAATTCTCTTCCCCACCAAGAAAGCAGGTAATATTACATCAGTTATATATATATATATATATGTATACATACATACTATATGTAGTATGTATGTATGTATATATATATGTTATCATACAATACATATTTCCCTGTTCATCATGCTGTGAAAAAAGATATATGTTGCTAAAACTAAAGAAAAATTAATAGAGGTAATACAGTGAAGAATGGTATGTTTCAGTCTACATTCAGGCTCCATCTGTTCCTTCTATGGCAGTTCCTTCTAAGTCTTTAGGAGAGTCCCTCAGGAATTTTTGCTTGGTTTTGTTCTTTTAAATATCAAGATACAATTCCAGATGGTATGCTTATCAAATCTGTACATGGCACAAAGCTTGGAGAGATGAGTAATTTACAGTTAAACCAAAGCATGATCCAAAAATATCATTACAGGTTAAAAAGTTGAACTAAATCTAAAAAGATGAAATTTAATAAAGATACACATGTAAAATCATGAATAGCAGTTAAAAAACAAGTTTCAAGAGTCAAAAATATAGATTATGCTTAAAAGTCAATTTGACAAAGAAGTGTTTTTAGTAGATAATATTTTCCATATATCTAAGAAATATAATGTCGCAGTCAAAATAAAACAAATGTAATTTTGAGGTATGTAAAAAGAGTCATACATTCCAGGAACAAGGACGTGATAGTTTTACCATATTTTACTTTGATCAAACCACATATGTGTTATTTTACCCAGGTCTATTTGCTCTAGTTTAAGAAGGACATTGACATGGTGGAGAATATCCAAAGAAAGGGTAATGTATTGAATGATCTTGAATACATGTCATATTTGGACAATTTGAGTGTTTGTGAAATGTTGACTAGAAGTAGGGAAGAATTATGGGAAAATATAGTTGCTTCCAAGTGTTTTAAGGGCTCTCATGTTGGAAAGAGATTAGCTTGGTTTAGTTTATCTCCAAAGAACAATGAAAGAAAATTGCAAACAGGCCAATTTAGGTTTGATGTGAAGATAACATCTGTAATAATAATAATTCAAAATGAAATAGTTTTTCTTGAAAGTAGTAGATTCTCTCCTTAGAGCCAATTTTTAAATAGAAGCTGGATGACTCCTAGAGCTGTAGGTATATTTAGGGCAGCTGTGGGATATATCTTAGATTAGACAGAAGATCTGTTCAGGGTCTAAAATGTTATAACTTTATGATTCTGAGCTGGAATTCTTCAGATCTCTAAAATCTCTTTCTATTCATTAAATCACCTACACAGAGACTTCAGGATCATAGTACTATTAGTGATGTGTATAACAAAATATGCAGATTTATTTTGTTTTTGCAATGCTGGAAGTTCCATGAATCTCTATATATGAGCATAAATAATTGCAAATTAGTCAAATACCTTTTGACAATGGATCTTAGAGCCCCTTCACCCACAAAGTCTTGGAAGGTAAATGTCTAATCTATAGGTTATTATGGCCTTACCATAGAGCTTTCTAATTCTTTTTAGTGTTAATGGGAATAAGGGGACCCATGTCCAGCTTCTTTTTTTTCCTTCTAGGGGTCTTGCTCCTCCAGCTCCCCTACTTCTACTATTCTCTCCAATGGAAAGTTAATAACCACTACTCTAATGTTGGCTGAAAGGCTGAAAGGGATGGACTGAGGCTGCAAGAGCAGGCCCAAAGATCACTTGCATCCAAGGCCAAAACAATATTTCCAAAAACTTCTGGATCTCACTGTTCCACTTCCCAGTATGCCATCTCCTGTCCAAATGCCACTTCAGCTCCTCAGGTCCAAAAGAGTTATGCCATCCACCATGCTGCGTCTACAGCCAATTACTCTCAGTTGCAACCTCAAACATAACATCTTTATACATGCTTATTTTTAAAATAAATTTTATTGATTTTTTTGGTTTTTATATCAGCAAGATTCTTAAGTATTCCTCCCTTTCCCTATCTTAGAGAACTCTCCCATGTAACAAATAACATTTTTAAAGAAAAGAAAGAAAATGATGAGAGAGGGAAAAAATCAGTAAAACCAGTTGATACACTGAAAAAAAATCTGAAAATATCTTCAATGTTCCACAGTTGTTATGTGGTCATCTTTAAAACTGCCAGTGAGACAACAGCTCTTGCTATTATAGGAGCTATTGGCTCTGATCCTGAATTAGTCTCTGTTCTTTCAAATACAAGAAGAAAAACACTGTGGTTGGGACACTATATCCCAGACACACTTTTGCATACTTGTATAAATGATGATTATATGAATAAAGAGCTTCTGTATACATTGTTATGGGGTGCATGTTAATATATTCTTTATACATCCATTCACGGTTAAGGTTGTAATTATGTTTTTCCTTTATATCAATGGCTACATAATATTCTGGAGAAGATAAAAAACAAAAATCAAGAGATTTAATTCAATAACTGATTGTGCTATTGACTTACTTGGTTATTTTGGGCAAGTCATTTTCCCTCTTTGTGTACCAGTTTCTTAAATTGAAAAACAAGTTGGTGCAGCTTATAAATCTTTACATCCTTTCCTAGTTCTAGTATTTTCTGTATCATTTATATTATGAATTTTGATGATTTAGCTGCTAGTTGCAGTAATCATTGCCCCACAGGAGAATATCCAAGAAAATTATATTTCTATATAGCTTTTTAAACCAGAAAAGGCTTCTTTTTAAACATCAGGAGCAAAACAACCCATGGATGAATTTCACAGATGCTCTATTCATCTTAAATGCAGGCCATTGATGGATGAATGGTTCAAACATTGAAAGATAAAGCCAGCATATACAAATCTGAGACAGATTGCCAAAACAGCTCTGAGTTGGGATTATAATTGATCATGTATGGGATGTGTTATGTTTTGAACACAAAAGTTGTAAAACTTTCTCGCTCTCTCTCAACTCCTAATCTTGCTTTTTCTCTATTTTTCTGTCTTTGTCCCTAGCATCTCAGCATCCACTAAACACTAAATGTATTAACATATGTCTTCTTTCACTAGAATGTTCTTTCTATTACTTTCTTTAAGGCAATTTTGACATCCTTATTTCTCAGACTGTAGATGAGGGGATTTAGCAAGGGTACAATGATACTGTAAAAGACAGAAGACACTTTCACCTGGTCCATGGAACTGACTGAAGATGGCTGCAGGTACATGAATGCAAGAGAGCCAAAGAAAATACCAACTGCGGCAATATGGGAGCTGCAGGTGCTGAAGGCTTTGGATCTCCCTTCAGAGGATTGAATTTTTAAAATGCTGGCAATGATAAAAACATAGGAACAAATAATGATCAGGGTTGGGAAAAGGATATTAATTGCACTGAATGCTAGAGCCACCACTTCACTGACATAAGTGCTAGAACAAGAGAGCTTCAAGAGTGGAAGGAGATCACAGAAGTAATGCTCAATGGCATTTTTCTTACAGAAGAGCACACTAAACAAGCAACCTGTGTTAGCTGTGGCTCCAGCTAGGCCCAATGCATATACTCCTCCCACAAACCATAAACACACCTGATAGGACATCATAAGACTGTAAACAAGGGGATAACACATAGCAACATACTGATCATATGCCATCACTGCCAACATATGACATTCTGAAATTGCAAAAAAGGCAAAAAAATAGAACTGAGTCAAACACTCAGGATAGTAGATGGTATTCTTTTTTAATAAAAAGTTCATTAGCATTTTGGGAATGATGATTATTGAATGACAGAGGTCAATGAAGGACAAACTACAGAGGAAGTAGTACATGGGGGTGTGAAGATGAGAACTGAGTCTAATCAGTATGATCATGCCCAGGTTTCCAACCACAGTCATTACATAGATACTGAGGAATAGGAGGAGGAGTGGCAGCTGGACCTCTGGTCGATCTGTCAGCCCTTTGAGGATGAATTCAGTCACTAGTGAATAATTTCCTTTAGCCATTCTTTTTGAGGGTATAATAAGAAGAGGCAAGAATCTATAAACATGAGAAAACAACAACAAAGAGGGTGTTTTCATTATTACTAGTTTGGAAAAGGAGCTCAGACATAACAGGAAAATTTTATTACAGATTCATCTAATCTTTTAGTTTCTATTTTCCTAAAAACTGCTACTATCATTTTCAATGAGATAATTCATGTAAACCACACCATTGAAAAGTGCTTTTCTTGATATTCTTTCAAACTTACGATAATGATAATTTTTCTCATATAAATATCTACATTTTCAAGGGTCTTTTCTCACAATTTGTAGTGAATGCAAGATGCATTTAAATAGGTATTGTATAAATAAAAATCTTAAAGAATATTGAGTCTCTAGGTCACATAGCTAGTAAGTATAAGTTATAGAACCTACAACTAATTCTCACTGGACACCAACTCCGGAATCACTCTACCAAATTTTAAGTGATACCTTTCTATAATTGTTAAAACTGCTTTGGGGATGAAAAAGGCAAAGGTGGTCTCATCCAAGGCCAATACTCATGCAATTTTGGAAGAGATGATATTCTTTCATCTTTTCAATTTAACAATTTATCTGTGATTTTTTTCATTGTATATCCTAAATCTTGTAAAACTCTGCCTACAACCCAGTGGCCCTTGTATATTGAGGAACTCCAGCTGGAGCTTGCCAACTTGTGAACTATGGGCTCTGTCTCCTTTTTCAAGATAATAAAAAGGATCTCAGAGAATCACAGTCATTGCTAAGAGACACAATTGGAAAACCAAGAGCTGAGAAGGAAATCTGGTTGTTTTTTATGCGGACAATAATGAGGGGCTTAAGACAGTTTTTACTAAAATGGCACGTTACTATTTTGATCAACCGGGAAGCTGATATAACATAATGTATCTAATTTTTGCAAAGTATTTGATAAAGACCTCATTAGGGAAAGAATGAAGTGATATGGATTAGACAAAATTGTAATTTAAAGAACTCACAAAGAGTAGTCATTAAGAATTAAATATCATCTTGAAAGGAGGTCTCCAGTAGAGTTTATGAGGAATTCTTATTCTGTTAAATACCTTTGATAGAATCATAAGTGATATGTTTATCAAATCTGAACATGACACAAAATTTGGAGAGATAAGTAATTTAACAATTTGGCCAAGCACAATCCAAAAATATCACAAAAGGTTAAAAAACTGTGCTGAATCTATGGTGAAACTTAATACAGATATAAATATAATAACAGGCATAGAAGTAAAAAGAATGTTTCAAAGGTTAAAAAAAGTTTAAAAATCAGCTTTAGACTTCAATCTGGTTTTTCCATAGTCAGCAAGCTTGATAGATCTAATAAACATAATGTGACAGTCAAAAAATCTAATTTAGGGCAATTTTAAGAGAGTGACAATTTTCAGTAATAAGGATATAATAGTTCTGGCATACTCTACTTTTTTTGAACTACATTTGGAGCATTTTGTCTAGTTATATTTGCCATAGTTTAGGAAGGACACTGTCAATGTGGAGAAGATCCAGAAAAGGACAGAGAAGATGAATAATAACCTTGAGTTCATGCCAAATAATGAATGAAAATTGCAAAGAGGTTAATTTATGTTTGATGTGAGAATAAAACCTCTAATTATACATATACATATACATATACATATACATATACATATACATATACATATACATATACATAACCCAAAATGAAATAAGTTTCCTTGATAGTAGTAGATTCCCTCTGAATACAAGTCTTCAAGTAGAGACAGTATGATTGCCTTTTCTGTAGGGGGTAATGGGATGGAGTTGTAAGATATGGCTTGAACTATATAGAAGGGGCTTGGAACTCCAAAATAATGTAGTTCTGTCATTCTGAGCTGTAATATTCCAAATCTCCAAAATCACTTTCTATTTTTAAACCATCCACACCCAGTTTTTAGTCTTATTGATGTCTACAAATGAATATGGACATATCAGTTGCTTTTCAAAGTCCTGGGGTTCCATGAATCTCTGTTTAATAGAAAGAATAATTGCAAATGATTGAATATTCACCCTCTAGCATTAGATCTGAGAGCCTCTTTACCCACAGAGTACTGGCAGGTTATATCTTCTTTGAATATTATTATGGTCTGGGTATAGAGCCTTCTAATCTTTTCTAGTATCTAAGGAAATTAGGTCACATGATTCAGTCTCTGAAATTCTCTAGGTTTTGATTTTATCTGAAGAAGACTATTTTAATTATGACTTTATTTAGAGCATTTGTATTAGCCATAGGGAAAGAGACAATGTTTGTTAGGGTCAACAGGACTCTGGATCATGTATCTTAAGGTCTTTATGTCTGTTTATAAGATTTCTGGGACTTCATTAATATTACACCAAAAGATATTTCCACAGAGACTCACTCATCTCCTAAAGGATTTCCCTTCTCTGGGAAGAAGTCATTAATATTATCCTAAAGCTCTTAATTTGTTCATTTTTATTTACTCTCTACATACATAATAAACTTTTCAGAACATGCTCCCTGTAAAATATGTAGAATTTCTGGTATCTGGAACTAGTTTATTTGAGGTAGCATTTGGAAGCATTAAGGATGTATATGAGAAATAATGTTCCCTCACGTTTGAAGTAGCTTGAACTTAGAGGTATGGTGATTGAGAAAGTCAGGCAATTGGGAGAGTTCAATGTTCATGGGAGGAAAAAGAAGGAGTCGAAGAAGTATGAAAATGAGTTGCTGACCTTATTGGATGAAAGGCAAATTGGACTAGATGTCTGTAGATGACAGCAACAAGGATCTCATTAAGAGAAGGGCTGAATGATAGGGATAGATTGAATGTCTAAAGGTGGCAAGACCAAGTAAAGAATTTATCAACTTCTCTCCTGGATCCAGTACATTAGAGGATGTGTGGGAAAGCATTTACAATCTTGAAAAGGGTACCCAGAGATTTGTCTTTAGGAGAATGCTAGTTTTCAGTGAATACCATAAAATAGAAGAAATATGAGGAAGATTTAGGATGAAAAGGCATTTGTTAATAATAAAGAAGAATCCTAGAGTGTACAGTGAAAAGGGATGTCCTGTAATAACTTAGGGCTAGGTTACCAGTGACCAGCTGCCTTTAGTTGCTGACCTCCCCTGTAAATATATTTACTGATCCTGGGTGCCTAGTGCCTGGTCTTTTGCCCAAGCAGTACATTGGGAGGATTTTATTCTTGTAGTGGAGCCTTGGTAGAAAGCTGTGGTTCTCAAGGTACCCTGATGTATTCTGGGGGATATATAAGCTTTTTTGTCTCTGCAAAGGAACAAGTATATTGACATATATTTTACTACTAAAAAGAAGTTTGTGTCTCTTCCATGTCAGAACTTAGGGCAAAGCTTTGTTGTCTTTGTGTTAGTAATAAATCTGGGTATTCTTGTCTATCTCTGGCTAGGTAGAGCCCTAGTGTTCTGCTAGGTGTTTCTGGGGCTTTATGTCCCAAAGTCTACCATTCCCATCTTTTTCTTTGTATAAAGGCATCCCTGGGGAGGGGAAATCTGGGTTGAGAGTGACTCTGACAGGGTGCTCAGGTTTTTTTGGGCCAAAGCTATGGACTTTCCTGGAAAGCCAAAAATCAGAGTCTCTGAGTACAAGGCGGATAGGAGTTAGACTCACTCGCAGATGTCATGACCAGTGTTGAGTGATGTTTGCTGGAGGCTGGAGACCTGGTAGGAGGATAGAGTCAGATAGCTAAGGAAGGAGGGAGGGAGAGAGAGAGAGAGAGAGAGAGAGAGAGAGAGAGAGAGACAGACAGACAGACAGACAGACAGACAGACAGACAGACAGACTGACTGACTGACTGAGAGACAAAGACGGAGACAGAGACAGAGACAAAGACAGAGAGAGTCTTAGAAAATCTCAAGGTCAAACTGGGTTTAGCAAATCAGGGGAAGGCCAGATTGGGTGGCTGAATCACACCTTACCAGTTCTTTGGTTTGACACCTTTTGACATGTTATGTTTAGAGTTAGATCTTTTAGAATAAAAAGTTGATTCTGTCTGTCTGTCTGTCTGTCTGTCTATCTATCTATCTATCTATCTATCTATCTATCTATCTATCTATCTATCCATCTATCTCTCTATCCACCTGTTTCTCTATGTATCTGTCTGTCTATCTAGGTGTCTATCTATAATCTATCTCCATTATCTATGACATATCACATATATATGATATTAATATCACTGCTATTATTTCTACCTCTGTATACACACATGTATATCTGTGTATAAATATATATATATATATATAACAAAATATACATAATCTAGTTTATACATCATATAATTTCAAGAAGAGAGGACAACAGAATTATGGTATGAATTAAGAGATAACTTAGAGGAATTGACATAATCTCTAAGTTTTATATTTAAAAAACAACCTAAACAGTAATATCTGTATGAAAATCTATCAAATTCAAAATTGAAAATTAGGGCAATTTCTCAAAGAAATTGGAAAGCAATTCAAAGATGAACTTCAAGTGTAAAGCTTGACAGGAAGTAACAGATTCAAGGACACTAGGATTAGATTAAAATACTTGCAAATCACTAAAATAGACAAATATATTAATTTGCTACATTCTCAGAATCAAGAAGTTTTAGAATATCTTTATTACCTTCTCTATTTTTCTATTAGCATATATGTAGTAACATTTAATCGATGGTTTTTGACCTTTCTTAGGTGTAGTAATATATTTAATTAGCTAAAACTATACATTGAGGAATCAACTTTATGCATCATCATATTTTCTTAATTTAACATACTAATATTTTCTTAGAGTATTATAATATTACCTTAAAATCACATGTTATAATTTGTTCAATTATTCTGCACATTGGCAAATTTTACAACATATCACTCAGAGTAAGTAAAATAATTGAGATTTATCTAGTCAACAAAAAGTTTCACATTTTTACAGAGAAATTAGAAAAACAATTCTAAAATTGAAAGATCTTTTGAATCTCCCTAAACAGAGAGGATGGGGAAAAAAAGGGAAAATCATACTTTAGAGTTTGTCATTTATTCTTTCAAATGGAAATCAGTCATTACTTCTCATTCTGGCATTTGATAGTAGAGACAGTGGCAGAGTCAAGGGCTTAGGAAGTGTCCCTAAAGGCTGGTAAGCTTCAACATTCTGCTGCCCAACAGCAAATCTCCCATTTTGGCTGTCATCCCATCCCTCTCTCTGCACAAGGCATGTACCACTGATACATCCAATTACTTCAGATGTTGTTTCAGTCATTCCTACATTTGCCACATGTTCTGTCCTAAAGTTCATGCAACAGTGCTTTACTTAGCATTCATGACAATTTAGATCCCTTTTACTACATAAGTTTATGGTTGTTGCTATTATTTAAAATATTATAGGAAGATCAAAATATTGGTCTACTTACAGTAAAAACTTGAGTGAACTATTATACACAAAATACACATCCATGGAAATAGTACTGAGTAATATGGCTATGAGTTATACATATAAAATACATGTACTAAAGGCAATTTACAGCTTTTAAACTTAAGTGGTTGTAAGTCTTTTCTATAATCAAAATCTATTAGCAGGGCTAGGTTTCTTTCTCACATATTCCTTCCATGTAAAAAATATGTTCTTAAAGATAAGAAAGAAAGGAGAGAGGGAAAATCAGCAAAAATAATCAATACATTGAAAAAATTCTGGAAATATATACTTTTTCTGTGCTTGTAGCATGTAGCATTTTAAAAACTCAGTTTCGCTTTTGCTCTTCTTGTTGCTATTGGTTCTGACTTTGAGAAAGTCATTATCCTAGGGTAAGAAGAAAAATACAGTATATGACTAGAACAAGATTTCCTGGAAACATATGTCCATACCTATATGAGGCCATCTGAAAAGCTGGTTACATAATTAAGGAACTTTTAACATTATTATGTGTTAGAGGATGGACTGTTAACACTTATTTTACACATTCCTTCACAATTAAGGGGATTGTAGAATGGAAAGTAAGGGTTTACAAAAATTTTATTCTATCTATATCTATATATTTATATATACACATATAAAGTATTTTATATATGAGGAAATTTCAAGGAGATCCAACAGGATTACAATATTAATAAAGGGTGAACTAAAAGGAAGAAAAGTAAGGGGAAATCTTTGTATATTCAAAACCAACCTACACGGTAATCTCTGGATGAGAAAATTTACATGTAAAGTTGTAAATTAGGACACATTTGGATTCTCAAAGGAATCAGGAAGCAATTCAGAGAAACATTTGTTGTGTAAAACATGATAGGAAATGACATGGAGTATCGAGTATTTTAGGATGAGAGCCAAAAGGTAGTAAATCACTAAAATAAAGAAAATACCTTGGTACAGTCTCAGGATCTATAGCTTTTAGAATGTCCTTATTACTTTCTTATATTTTAGTAATTACACGCAATAAAGTTTAATAAATGGCTTATGACCTAGTTTCTTAGGACTGGTATTCCATTTGATTTCAAATCAAATAATTTGTGCAATTACTCTTCATATTGGAATATTGGACAACTAATTTACTTAAGAACAAGTTTTGTACTTGGAATTATCTAGCCAAAATTTAATTTGAAATATTAACAGAGAAATTAGAAAAAGAATTCCAAAATTAAACAACATTTTGAGTGTTCTGTCCTCAGGCCAAAGCAGACGAAGAAAGAAAGGAAACCATATTTCATAATTTATCATCTATTCTCTCAAGGTCAAAGTCAGCCATCACTCTGTCCTTCTGGCCTGTGATAGTAGAGCCAAGGGCTCAGGTAACTTCCTCAGAGGCTGCTGAACCTCTGCACTCCGTTCACCAGTATCACATTTTCGACATTATGTGCCATTCCATTTTCTTCTTACTCAAAACATAGACCACTACCACATTCGATCACTTTTGATGTTGCTCCAACTATTACTGTATTTGTAGCTGGGTCCCACAGCTCATACTCCGAAGGCATGGACCAGAACTCATGACAGTCTAGAATCCTTCCACTATGTGAATATATTTCTGGTTGTCAGTATTATCTAAGGTATCATAGAATCAGAAAAGTATTGGTCTCTTCTCAGTTAAATTTTGAGTGAACTGTTACACACAATGCCTGTCATAATAGAGAGCACACAGTAACATGAAAGTGAGGTATTCTTATAGGGCAGACAGGTACTAGAAGCAATTTAGAATTTTTGAACTTTTGACCTTAGAAACTGTCACCAAACTCAGTCCTCAGGGCTAGCTCCCTTTATCAAAGTGCTCTCTGATGTAATAAATAACATTTTTTAAAAAAAGAAAAGAAGAGGATGAAAATGAGTAAAACTACTAAACATATTGAAAATAATTCTGAAAATATCCACCATTTTCCATCCACTCAGCTTTAAAATTTCCAGTGTAGCAGAGTTCTGTCACAACTCATGCTCTTGTAGTTACTTTTGGTTCTAAGCTTTAGGAAGTCTTAGTTTTTCTCTGGGCAAGAAGAAAAACAGTTTCTGGCTGGAACAGAATCTCTCAGAAACAATTCTATCTTCTTGTATCAAGACATCTTAAAATTGGTTACATTATTAAGGAATTTCTTTATGTATTACTTTGGTGTTAGAGAATGGTTCCCTAATGTATTCTTTACATTGTCATTCATATTTAAGATTTTAATTGTTCTTTTCCTCCATTCAATTCTTTTGGATGATATTTTGTCCAAAAATAAAAAAAAAGCCAAGAATCAAGAGATTTGGATTTAAGACTTGATTTTGTTCTTGTCAGTTCTGTGTGTATGAGCAAGTCGTTTATCCTCTTTCAGGTGCAGTTTCTTCAGCTGGAAAAAATGTTTTGAGCTTATAAAATATTAAATCATCTTAGTTTCATCATTCTCTGTAACATTTGTCTCTTGAAATATTGGGGATTTGACTCCTAGTTGCAGAAAGCATTACCTCACAGAGGGGCATCTAGGAAAACTGCATTTACATACAACATTTTAAAATAGCAAAGCTAACTCTCTTAAATAATAGGAGCAGCTCAATCCGTAGTGTAATTTCACAGGTATTCTGACCATCTGGAATGAAAATCAGAGATGTAACAGGAGTATAAATATGAGAAGGGAGATATATTCTATGGATTTGAGAAATGTCCCCAAATTAGCTCTGACTTTATCCTCTAATTAATTATGTGTAAAGCAGAGTAGCTCATTTGTAGAAATCTCTCTTTCTTGTCTCTCTTTTTCTCATTCTTTCTGTTCAGTATCCAAGCATCCTCTATACTTATTGACTCAATCTGTTATTTCTTCTTTACTACAATGTCCTTTTTTCTATCACTTTCCTCAAGGCAATTTTCACATCCTTATTTCTCAGACTGTATATGAGAGGGTTAAGCATGGGCACAATGATAGTGTAAAACACAGAGGATACTTTTCCCTGATCCATGGAAGCAAGTGAAGATGGCTTCAGGTACATGAATGTAAGAGAACCAAAGAAGATACCAACTGCTACAATATGAGAGCTGCAGGTACTGAAGGCTTTGTATCTGCCTTCACTGGACTGAATTTTTAAAATGCTGGAAATGATGAAAACATAAGAACAAATGATGGTTAATGTTGGAAAAAAAATATTAAATGTACTGGAGACCAGAGAAACCAATTTATTGATATAGATGCTGGAACAAGAGAGCTTCAAGAGTGGAAGAAGATCACAGAAGTAATGATTAATTATGTTTTCTTTACAAAAGAGCACTCTAAGCATGCAGCTTGTGTGAGCTGTGGCCCCAAATAGTCCCAAGGAATACACACCAACTACCAACCATGAACATGTCTGAAAGGACATGATAAGACTATAAAGAAGGGGACGGCATATAGCAACATAGCGGTCATATGCCATCACTGCTAACATTTGACATTCAGAAATGGTAAAAAAGGCAAAAAAATAGAACTGTGTCATGCACTCAGGGTAGGAAATGATGTTTTGCTCTGATAAAAAGTTCACCAGCATTTTGGGAGTGATGACAGTTGACTGACAGAGATCAATGAAGGACAAACTACAGAGAAAAAAATACATGGGGTTGTGAAGAGGAGAACTGATTCCAATAAGTATGATCATGCCCAGGTTTCCCACCAAAGTTACCATATAAATCCCTAGGAACAGGAAGAAGAGGGGCAGCTGTAGCTCTGGCTGATCTGTCAGCCCTTTGAGGATGAACTCAGTCACTAATGAATAATTTCCTTTCTCCATTCTTTTCAAGTGTAGAATAAGAAGATACAAGAATCTGTTGACAAGAGGGGAAAAAGGGAGTCCTCATTATTACCAAGCTCAAGTGAGGCCTCAGCAGGAACAGTAAAATTATTATATAAATTCTTCTAATACAGAAGAATTTGACTTTTGGAAAGAATCATGCTTGAAATAATACATACAATAATCAGAATTTTGATTCAGGTAACTATTTTCAAAGGCATTTGCTCAAAAACTAAAATTAATGCAAAAATATTTAAGCATTTTATACATATATATATGTGTGTATCTATATCTATATCTATTTACAACTATATATATATATAAATTTTAAATAACATGGAGGCTCATGGTCATACAGTTAGTAAACATAAGAGATAGAAGCAAAAATCAATTCTCTCCTCATAACAATTCATCAAAATTTTTGAATCTTTTTGAATCTCTATTCATAGCCTGTGATTCTTGGGATGCTTATAAATTTACTTCTGGAAAACAATTGGGAATTATAGCCTCTGTCTCCTTTTCCAAGATAAGAAAAGGGACCTCATAGGGCTCAGTTGTTGTCAATGGCACAAAGCTGGAAAACTATAAGCTGGGTAGAAATCCATTTGTCCTAAATGGGGAGAATTCTTAGGGACTCAAGATATTTTTGACTAAAATGGTAGGTTACTCTGATGGCTACTAAGAGAAATGCTGTATACTTCTTATACTTTTGGCAAAACATTTGATAAAGACCTATGCAAAACAAGAAGTGAAGTGAATTGGACAAAAGGAAAAGTTTCATAGATTTATAATTGGTGGGTTGACTCACAAAGGGTATTCATTAAATATTCAATTCAACTTGAAAAGATGTCTTCAGTAGAGTGCATTAGGGATTTTTGCTCAGACATGCTATGAAAACATTAATCTGTGACACAGATGAAAGCATTCATGTTTTTCATTTAAACATGACCCAAAGCTTGGGGAAGATTAATACTCATAGTTTGACTGAAATATGATCCAAAAATGTCATGATAGGTTAGGATATTAGCCCTTAATATGCTTAAACCTAATAGGAATAAATATTAAATCATGCATTTCGTTTTTAGAAATCAATTAAAAAAGCTCACAAATATGAAGCAAGTTCAAGAGTCAATTTGTTCGACAAAGATCAGGGGATTTAATGAACTATGAACAATATAGCTGAGGACCTTAATATGCTAGTTTAAAAACCAAATGTAATCTAGTCTTTGGTAAAATGAATAGAGGTATAATTTCCAGGGTTAATGAATTGATAATCCTACCACACTCTACTTGTTCAAACCACAGTTGGTTTATGTTTTCCATTTATGTTTGCCATAGTTGAGGAAGGACATTGATAAAGGGCAATATCTACAAAAGGACAATGGCATTCATGAATGAACTTAAGTGCAAGCCATATGAGGGTAATTTGAATGATGATAAAGTTCAGCCTGGAATGGGGAAGAATCAAATGGACATGATCAAAGTATTTTAAAGGCTTTTATTTTCTAAAAATGACTATACTCGTTCAGTTTATCCTCAAAGAATAACACTAAGAATAACGTATGAACATTGCAAAAGGGCAAATTTGATTTTGATGTAAGAAAAAAATCTCCAGCAACTGTACTTATCCCAAAATGAAATGGGCTGCTTTGGCAAGAAATGTTTTTTTTTTCTTTTTCAAGTAGAGGCTGGATAATTTCCATTGCTTTAGTGGTAATATGAGTGGAGTTGTAGGGTATGATTTGAACTAGATTGAAGTATTCCTCCCCACTCCCCAGCTCTAAAGTTTTGCATTTTTATAATTCTGAGCTGGAGTTCCCCATACCTCCATAATCTGTTTATATTTCAAACCCTTTATACTCAGTCTTTTGCCTCATGCCACTGTCAGTGACAAGTCAAATAGAATATGTAACTCTCCTTTCTTTTGCAGAGACCAGAAATCTTTAATTAGAATTAAGAATAATGTCAAAGTAATCAAATACTCACCTTCTTGCATTGGATCTTAAAGTTTCTTCAGCCACTGGGTCCTGGCAGGTCAATGTCTTCTATGAAATTTACTAAGGTCATGGCACAGAGACTTCTTCTTTTTAGTGTTGATGGAGATTAATCCACAGACTGTTTCTGAAATGCTTTAGAAACTAATTTTATCTGAAGAAGATTAATTTTAATTGTGACTGTCTAGAATTTTCTCTTAAATTATAGGTAAGGATATAGCATTTATTGACAAATCTCTTGATGATGTAACTTAAGGGTTTCCTAGTTTGGAAAATTCCTGGCTTCTCATTAGTAATACAAAATCAAAGGCTCCCTCGGGCACTTATTTCCCAAGAGATTCTCCTTTTCTGAGAAGTTATTGATGTTTCCTATTAGCTCTTAATTCCTCCTCTCTTTGTGCATCATCATCTTCTTAGACCTTGATATCTGTGCTTTACTAGTGAATTCTGTCATCTGGGACCAATTTATTTTTGTTGGGAGTTAGGAGGTTTGGAGTAGTGGTTAAAGTCATGACCATGCATCATTGTTTAGTAGCCCAAATTTAGATATTATAGTAGGTGAAGTATTTGGGCAACTGGCAGAAATAGAGGTCTTTAGGTGATATCAACAAGGATCTGAATAGGATATTTACTGAGTGATAGGGTTATAGTGAAGGTCTGAAAGTGGCAAGTCCAAGTAAAGAATAGTCAACGTTTTTTGCTGATCCTGTAGTTGGAAATTGGGAGAGTTCAGTGTTCATGGGAGGAAAAAGAAGGAGTTGAAGAAGTGTGAAAATGAGATGCTGACCTTATTAAAGGCAAATTGGACTGGAGGTGTGTAGATGATGGCAACAAGGATCTCATTAAGAGAAGGGCTGAATGATAGGGATAGATTGAATGTCTAAAGATGGCAAGGCTAAGTAAAGAATTTATCAACTTCTCTCCTGGATCCAGTATATTAGAGGATGTGTGGGAAAGCATTTACAATCTTGAAAAGGGTACCCAGAGATTTGTCTTTAGGAGAATGCTAGTTTTCAGTGAATACCATAAAATAGAAGAAATATGAAAAAGAAGATTTAGGATGAAAAGGCATTTATTAATAATAAAGAAGAATTCTAGAGTGTACAGTGAAAAGGGATGTCCTGTAATAACTTAGGTCTAGGTTACCAGTGACCAGCTGCCTTTAGTTGCTGATCTCCCCTGTAAATATATTTACTGATCCTGGGTGTCTAGTGCCTGGGTCTTTTGCCCAAGCAGTACATTGGGAGGATTTTATTCTTGTAGGGGAGCCTTGGTAGAAAGCTGTGGTTCTCAATGTACCCTGATGCATTCTGGGGGATATATCAGTTTTTTGTCTCTGCAAAGGAACAAGTAGACTACATATATTTTACTACTAAAAAGAAGTTTGTGTCTTTTCCATGTCAGAACTTGGGGCAAAGCTTTGTTGTCCTTGTGTTAGTAACAGATCTGGGTATTCTTGTTTGTCTCTGGCTAGGTAGAGCCCTAGTGTTCTGCTAGGTGTTTCTGGGGCTTTATGTCCCAAAGTCTGTCATTCCTATCTCTTTCTTTGTATAAAAAAGAAAAAATGGGAGTGGAAGATGGTAGGGATCAAAAGAAGGTTTGGGGAGCAGCCCTGGAGTCTGGGGAGGGGTATGGGACATAGTTCTTGCTCATCAGACTGCTTCCTGCTGAGGCAGGGCTGAATGGGTTATTGGGTCTCTCATAGTCCTATCTCCATCCCTCTGCAGGTGTCGTCATTAGTGATGTCTGAAAAATATCAATAGGAGAATTTTACAGTCAAGAAAGACTATTAGGAGGAACAGGGGTATTAGAAAAGGAAGTATATAGGGGAGCCATGATGAAACAAGTCCCCAGGAGTTATGTGTTATGGAAGTACTGGCTCATGGGGGCTAATCAGGTAACCTTAGGGCCAATGCATAAGCCCAGGGGCCAGCAGAGTAGCCTCTTTGGAGCTAATAGTATGGAGTAACAAATCTGAAGTCCCCTGTAGAAGAAATGAATAAGCAGATACAGTGATTCAGAAAGCAGAGATGACACAGTAACAATTAACATTAAATAACATGAAGTTTCTCTGACAGTCATGGATAGATTTCCTCTTTGGTAGCTTGAACACATAAGTTACAACATTCTTGTAGATAGATTTCTCTGCCCCGTCTTCAGTGATACACAAATTAATTTACAAGAGATTGATTGTACTCCAGTTGAAAATTAAACTTGAGATAGGAGTACAGATACTTAGGTAAGTAGTAGAACATATTTGATTTCTATGCACATTCAAATTTCAGGGGCTTCAATCACTAATTCACTTGATTATTTGGGATATGGAATTACATGTTAGACTGCAAACAGTCACGTCTTACAATTGCCTAATGCTCATATTTTCCACTGGCCACTTGCTTTGATTATAGAAATTTGCTATGAAAGGAAAAAGCAGGGAAGGAATTATAGCACTGTTTGACTTCAGGTAAGAGTCAGAGTTATTAATCAGTCATGTAAGTAACCACTGCACTTTACAGCCAGATTCAGAAATAATCAGGTGGGATTCACAGTTGGAAGGGCTCCCATCTCAGCTATGATGAAACTGTCCCTTCAACTTTTAGATTGTCCATCTGTGATAGTTCAGAATCTCACTCCATTTGAGTACCTTGTGGCTTTTCTCTTGACTGGTGGATTACCAGCATTTTCCTTTCTCCTTAAGTTACAACTCATCATGATATAAAGAACAATTATTAGAAATCATTGCTGTGTTATAAACAGATTTATGCATCTCACACAGACCAAAAATTCCAGCTAAAAGAAAATGTGTAGGAAAAGGGTTAACAAATTTGTAGGGAATTAAATTTCACACAGACATTACCTTAATAAATGAGATAAAGGCGCTAGGTTGGTTGCTAGCTGGTCTTAGAACAAACTTTTCAGTCTTGGCTAATCACAGAAAAATATATACAGCCTTTACTGAATTCTGATGTTATATTCAGAACCTGAAAGCTTTCTAAGTTCCTTACAATTAAGAATTAAGATGTTACTTCCAAAGCAACTATATACACACGCTAATTTTGAGAGAGCCAAATTCATCTTGGAAAAAGGGAGAGGGATCAGAGGAAGCAGAGGAGACAGATGAGAGCCACTGTCCTAAAGGTAGTGGCCTGTGGCATGGAAGAGAGGTTTCTGCTGGAGCAGAAGTAGAGAGATCAGAGGCCGAGGAGACAGATGAGGCAGACACAGAGCTACTGCCCCTGAGTTAGAGGGTAGGGGAATGGCATGCCTGAAAGAGAAGACGTCTGTAGAACAGAAATTATTTTAATTGAATGCTGATTTAAGAACCCGTTATGGATTTATTCTTATTTACTCAGAAATTTTTATGTACATAGATTTTTGATATTTTGATTCTTATTTTGAAATTTTTCTTTCTCCCAAAGTTTAATTTTTTTTCTATTTGTTTTTATTTTTATGTTTTTGGTTTTTCTTTTGATAATTGACTCATACACCCTATAACTCAACCATATATCCTGAGTTGATATGGGTGTTGGTCAACACCCTCCTCAGGGGGATTGTATATATTTTGACAAAAATCACAATTTAAAATTTTGTTTAAGAAAAATTTCAGGGAAAGAAGCTTGCTGACTCCTTGAATCCAGAAAATGAACTGTTTGGAGAAAGATGACTGCAGAAACCTAGACTGCATCAGAAGATCCAGAATGAACTTTGGGGTGCAATTGATTGAACTGAAGAAGCTGAATGCATTTATTTTGAATATACACTCTTATGCCAAAGAGGACTGCCTCCTAATTGGCTTTTTCTCAATGAGCCTAGCAAACATTGGTTTTGCTCTCTCTCTCTCTTTCTCTCTCTCTCTCTCTCTCTCTCTCTCTCTCTCTCTCTCTCTCTCTCTCTCTCTCTCTCCTCTTTCCCTCTTATCTCTAACTATTGTAATTTCCTCTTAGAAGGTGCAATATTGTATGCACGGGGTATAAAATGATTATGTCAAATGATCTGTTGAGAAGAATAGTCTACCAAAGCATAACAATGGGGATTATGAAGATAGGATCAACTCTTCCCTGCCTAATTTTAGATTTAATCCCCAGAAATGCATACATCCCATTTTCTTCTTAAGTGGAGGAGATTTGTGACCCACATGTGCAAAAGAGGGTGATGAATCAGAAATGATTCACTGACTCCTGGACAGTCCTAAGCAAAGCTAAAGTCACAATTAGTCCATGTAAAATGAAAGGAATTCAAGGAAGTGCTGCAAAGAATTGTCTTTAAAAGCAGTGGCAACTTCCTGTAAGGGGAAGTTCTTTGGAGTTTGGAGTTGGATTTTAATTTGGAGTTGGAGGCTGGTGAAGGATTTGCTTCTTGGACCTGAGATTGTGAAATTTGGTGAGACTGTTCTTAAATCTCTTCCTTTGAACTATCACATTTGTAAGTGAAAAGGCTGACTCCTTTTCTGGCTTTCTGGAGGGACTAGCCTCTGGAGAGGCCTCTGTTTTGGAGAAGGCCTCATGGCTGGAACCCTTTTTTAGTTTACTTCTGGGCCCCCACTTGCTGGGGCATCTGAAGCCCTGCCTTGTTCAAACTGAGCCAGAGTAATTTTACTCTCTCTCTCTCATTACCCTTACTTTCACTCTTTCTCCTTTTGTAAATAAATTGCCATAAAAAGTCATTCTGACTTGAATAATATATTTTTGGTGACCACATTTTTATACATTTTATTCTCTTTCCCTTTTATCCCCAAATTATTGTAATTTATAAGTTGGTTATGTTTACAAGATCCATTGGGAAGACTAGTCTTCCAAAGGATCTCAGGCAGGATTGTGTATTTAGAATCTGTTATCCTAAAAACTACGCTCTCCAGCAAAACTACAATTCCTAGAAAAACTATGATCCCCAGCAAAACTATGTTTCCCAGAACCCCACTCACTTCCTGTCATAACATGCTGAAGTAGACAGGATATATATTGAGTGGAGTTCCATCTCTCTCTCTCTCTTTTCTTCCTATCACATCTTTGGTGGAGTGGAGATTTTTGAGCAGGTAGAAAAACTTAATAATGAGGTTCTTTTCTCAGATAATAAACTTTGTAAAATAATACTTGAAGTATTGGACTTTAATTCAAAACATAGTAATTAGTATCTGTTTTATGTTTAATAAGTAATCAAATATTTGTTTATTTGATTTGATAGAATTCAATACAAGAATCAAGATGTTTGACTATCTACTCTCTCTTCCTCTCTGTGACTTTATTTTTATATGTACTAGGTGAGGACTGAAAAGAAACATTGATTTTTCTAGATACCATGGACAATAAGGACATAAGAGATAACTGTCTCAGTACATGGCACATGCAGCAATTCATTCATAAAAAAGGAAGGCTTGGCCACAGGGTCCTGTGGAGGAAACAAAGAGGAAAAATGATATAAATCTTTCCCTCTGGGATCTCAAACCCCATTAGGCTACATCCTGAGTGACATTTTCTCCTAAAAATATTGATGTGTGTTTCTGGGGGTAATTTGTCTGGAAAACCCATTTTAGAGTTTCTAGGTAAACTTGAAATCATATGGGGCTTACAGACTTTCTCCTGGGACTCAAATATAGTGATACAGAATCATTCTCACAAAGCAGAATTACAGTAGCATCTAGTGCAATAAAGTCTCTGGAACCATCACATGTTCTTCCCAGAGTCATCAGAGTGAGTAACTGACAGTGGATAGATTATAAAGGAGCAGACAGTATGGACAGAAAATATAGAACCTTAGAGTTGAATGTGTGCTTAGAGATAATGTGTTCTAACTTTTGAGCTCAGAAAGGAATCTAATTTACAGAATTCTTACCAGATATTTATTTAGCCTATACTCTAAAATTTCCTTGGATGATGCACTTACAACCTCCAAAGTGTGAGGAGTAAAAAGGGGTTTTTGATTGGGTGAATATTTTTTAACATTTATTAATATTTATTTTTTAGAAAAGTTAACATGGTTACATGATTTATGCTCTTACTTTCCCCTTCATCACCTGACCTCCCCCCCCTCCCATGGCTGATATGCATTTCTACTGGTTTTAACATGTGTCATTGATCAAGACCTATTTGTTGATAGTTGCATTGGTGTGGAAGTTTTGAGTCTACATCCCCAATCATGTCGGCATCAACCCATGTATTCAAGTAGTTGCTTTTCTTCTGTGTTTCCTCTTCTGCAGTTCTTCCTCTGAATGTGGGTAGCGTTCTTTACCATAAGTCCCTCAGAATTGTCCTGGGTCATTGCACTGCTGCCAGTACAGAAGTCCATTACATTCTATTTTACCACAGTGTATTGGTCTCTGTGTATAGTGCTCTTCTGGCTCTGCTCCTTTTGGTCTGCATCAATTCTGGAGGTCTTTCCAGTTCACATGGAATTCCTCCAGTTTATTATTCCTTTGAGCTCAATAGTATTCCATCACCAGCATATACCACAATTTGTTTAGCCATTCCCCAATTGAAGGGCATACCCTCATTTTCCAGTTTTTTGCCACCACAAAAAGCACGGCTATAAATATTTTCGTGCAAGTCTGTTTATCTATGATCTCTTGATTGGGTGAATATTAAAAGGTTTGGTAGCTAGAGAATTGAATAATTATCAATTCCCAATTAAAGAATAATCTCAAGCCAAAATGACTTTTATGGAAGTTTACTTACAAATCACTGATCTCTACTACTCTGCCATTACTTTTAAAATGTTAGTGAACTTTGTATCTGAGAAGAAAGTCATTTTTTCTCCAAAATAATGAACCAACTCTGTATCCCCCTTGTCTTTGGTATTGCTGAAGCTTACCTTCTGATAGCATTGACTCTTGATCATTAAGTGGTTATCTATAGTCTTTTGCTTTACAATGCTCTTATGTCTCAAAAAGTGTGCTCTGTTATGATCTTTGTGGTGTAATCCTTGGGATTTTTTGGTGTCATGATTCATTTTGGCCACATGATAATGATATTCTTTTATGGATCTCACATTTCTTTGACTTTTTGTCTCTGTTAACTCTTTCATGCTCAAGCACCCATGATAATGAAGTATTATTATTAAGTTAACACCTTAGCTTTCATCATAATTGTTCTTTGTCTCTCATCTTGCCCAACATGTTTTCCTAAGAATAGGGCCAAAGTCTTTGGTGCCAGCAGCTCCCACATAATGGCTCTCAGAATCTTCTTTGATTATGTGCCTTTCATGTATTTAAAATCTCTTATCAGCAACTCTATGGAATCAGTGATAGTATCCTTGATATTTTACATGAGAATGGTCCCCATGTAAAATCCTCTGATTTATAGTATAAGAAATAAGGATATGAAAATGAAATTAGAATGTTGTGAGAAATTGAGGGATCCTTTGACTTTGGTAATTCTCAGGAGAGAAAAAAAAAACAAATGGAAGGTTATTTCACATTTGTTTCTTGGAATCATCTCTTTCCTGGCAAGCCTTTCTCTTTATCCTCAAAGAAACTAAAATTCTCACCATATTTCATGAAAGTAATGTTTTCTCCTCATGAGGCTGGAAACTGAATAGGAAATTTTATGCTATTCTTGCTAACTAATATAAGGTTGTACTCTCATTAACTCAATAAAGGCTTGATGATGGAATCATTAAATAAGTTTAATGATTAAGTTTTGTCTTAAACACTATCTTTTGCTGTCATAATTAATTAATGTTCCCTTCTCAGGGATTCAGGTTGATAAATAATTCAGTTCTATTCATTTTCCAGCTATTTATTTATCCATGGCTCTGAGTTTCCAATACATGATCCCCACAAAGTTAAAAGAAGTTTTTGAGAAAGTTCAAAGAAAACCAATGAAAAAGGACAATCAGCTGAACTCTCTCAATATTCCCCTCAAAACAACTTCTTAAAAATTTTCCAGATTACCTGTCAATACAAGATGGCAGGTGCTAAGATATAGGTTGTACATGTGTTATCCTATAGTCCCTTTTTCCATGCTCATCAGTTGTGAAATAATATACACATTGCTTACAGGAGAAAAAAATTCATGTAGGAAATATAATGAAGAATGGTGTCTTTCAATATGTATTGAATGTCAATTTCTTCTATAGAGCTGGATTGTCTTTTTCCTCATGAATTGTCCTGGATCCTTGCATTGTTGATAATATAGTTGTCATTCACAGTGAATCATTGTATACCATTGTTGTTACTGTGTACAATGTTCTGGTTCTGCTCACTTTACTTAACACCACTTTTTTTGTGTGTGTTCATCTAGTTAATCATTTTTAATCATTTAGATTTGATCTAGCAATATATCATCTCCTAGTTCTGGATCCCAAAGAGATAAATAAAGGAAATTGACCTATCTGTACAAAAATATTCATGGCAGGGGCAGCTGGGTAGCTCAGTGGAGTGAGAGTCAGGCCTAGAGACAGGAGGTCCTAGGTTCAAACCCGGCCTCAGCCACTTCCCAGCTGTGTGACCCTGGGCAAGTCACTTGACCCCCATTGCCCACCCTTACCACTCTTCCACCTATGAGACAATACACCGAAGTACAAGGGTTTAAAAAATATATTCATGGCAGCTCTTTTTTGTGATGGCAAAGAATTGAAAATTGAGATGATGTTCATCAATTGGGGAATGGCTGAACAAGTTTTAGTATACATTGTGATGTGTACTATTGCCTTTTGAGAAATAATGAGTGGAGTGGTTATAGCAAATAAGGCAAACCTTTATGAAATAATGCAAAGTGAAATGAGAAGAACTGGGAGACCCTTATGTGCAGTAACAGCAATATTGTAATGGTGACCAACTCCGAAAGACATGGCTACTCTGATCCATATAATGATTCAAGATAATCCCAAAGGATTCATGATGAAAAATGTTATCCACCTTCAGAGAGGGAGCTGATTAACTTTAAGTGAAAATCAAAATATTGCTTTTTCCCTTTTTTTGTGATATGGTTTATGTAACTTATGTAAGCTTGATTTACATGAAAAGAAGCAAAGTTTATGTGAATAAGGAAGTGATAATTCTCCCTTGTTTAAACCACATCTGAGAGTATTTGGTCTAGTTCTGTTTTCCAGAGTTGAAGAGGGACATGGACCAAGTACAGAACATCTAAAAATGGGCAGTGAGGGTCATGAATGATCTTGAATACATGTCATATGAAGATAATATGAATGACTTGTGAAAATTTAGCCTGGAGAAGGAAAGAATCAGAGGGGCATAATAATTATTTTCAAGTATTTTAAAGGCAACTATGTGTAAAGAGATTGTACTTGTTCAGTTTCTTCCCAAGAATAATATCTAAGAATAATGTAAACTTGCAAAGAGGCAAATTGAGGCTTGATATGATGATAAAATCTGTAACGATTTTATCTAACTCAAAGTAAAATAGGTTGCCATGAAAGCTGGGTTGCTAGTAGAGAGGTCTGTTATGTTCGATTGTACCACAGTGTATCAGTCTCTGTGTACAATGTTCTCCTGGTTCTGTTCCTTTCACTCTGCATCAATTCCTGGAGGTCATTCCAGTTCAGATGGAATTCCTCCAGTTCATTATTCCTTTGAGCCCAATAGTATTCCATCACCAAAAGATACCACAATTTATTCAACCATCCCCCAAAAGAAGGGCATCCCCTCTTTTTCCATTTTTTTTGCCACCACAAAAAGTGAGGCTATAAATATTTTTGTACAAATCTTTTCCCCTTATTATCTCTTTGGGGTATAAATCCAGCAGTGTTATGGCTGGGTCAAAGGGCAGGCAGTCTTTTAAAGCCCTTTGGGCATAGTTCCAAATTGTCTTCCAGAATGGTTGGATCAATGGTTGTCCCAATTTTGCCACATCCCCTCCACCATTAATTATTTTCCTTTGCTATCATATTAGTCAATCTCCTAGGTGTGAGGTGGAACCTCAGATTTGAATTTCTCTAATTATAAGAGATTTAAAACACTTCTTAATGTTCTTATTGATAGTTTTGATTTCTTTATCTGAAAATTGCCTATCCATGTCCCTTGCCCATTTATTAATTGGGGAATGGATGGATTTTTTGGTACAATTGATTTAGCTCATAAATTTGCATAATTAGACCTTTGACAGAGGTTTTTGTTATGAAGATTTCCCCACCAATTTATTGCTTCCTTTCTAATTTTGGTTGTATTGGTTTTGTTTGTACAAAATGTTTATAATTTAATGTAATCAAAATTATTCATTTTTACATTTGTAATATTCTCTATCTCTTGCTTGGTCTTAAAATCTTTCCTTTCCCATAGATCTGATAGATAAACTATTCTATGTTCACCTAATTTACTTGTAGTTTCCCCCTTTATATTGAAGTCATTCACCTATTCTGAATTTATCTTGGTGTAGGGTGTGAGATATTGATCTAAACCTAATCTCACCCATACTATTTTCCAGTTTTCCCAGCAGTTTTTGTCAAATAGTGAGATTTTGTCCCAAAATCTGGGATCTTTGCGTTTATCATACATTATCTTGCTGAGGTCATTTACCCCAAGTCTATTCCACTGATTCCCCATTCTGTCTCTTAGCCAGTACCATATTATTTTGATGACCACTGCTTTATAGTACTGTTTAAGATCTGGTATTGTTAGGGCCCTGTCCATCACTTTTTTTTTTCATTATTTCCCTTGATATTCTTGGTCCTTTATTCTTCAAAATGAACTTTGTTATAGTTTTCTTCTAATTCAATAAAGAATTTTCTTGGTAGTTTGATAGGTATAGCACTGAAGAAGTAAATAAATTTAGGCAGGATTGTCATTTTTATTATGTTAACTTATCCTACCCATGAGCAATTAATATTTTTCCAATTGTTTAGATCTAGTTTTAATTGTGTGGAAAGTGTTTTACAGTTGTGTTCATATAATTCCTGTTTGTCTTCCAAATAGATTCCTAAATATTTTATATTATCTAGGGTGATTCTAAATAGAATTTCTCTTTCTAACTCTTGCTGCTGAGGTGTATTGGAAATATATAAAAATACTGATGGTTTATGTGTGTTTGTTTTGTATTCTGCAACTTTGCTAAAGTTGTTATTTCCACTAGCTTTTTAGTTGATTCTCTAGAATTCTTTAAGTAGACTATCATATCATCTGCAAAGAGTAATAGTTTAGTCTCCTCCTTGTCTATTTTAATATCTTCAATTTCTTTTTCTTCTCTGATTGCTACTGCTAGTGTTTCTAGTATCATGTTAAATAAAAGAAGTGATAATGGACACCCTTGCTTCACTTCTAATCTTATTGGGAAGGCTTCTAATTTATCTCCATTGCAGATGATGCTTTCTGATGGTTTCAGATATATACTGTTTATTATTTTTAGGGAAGGTCCTTCTTTTCCTATACTTTCTATGTGAAAACACTTTTGGTCTCATGGACCCCATGAAAGGATTTTGGAGACCCCAAGGGATTTTTGTACCAAAATCTGTGAAGCATTGATTCATATAAAGGTACCCGAATGTTGAGGGGAAAAAAAAGATTCAGTTATGATTAGAGTAAGAACTGTTAAAATCAAAAGTTTATTTGTGGTGGCAACTAGGTGGCTCAGTGGATTGAGAATCAGGCCTTGAGATGGGAGGTCCTGGGTTAAAATCTGACCTGGGATACTTCCTAGCTCGGTGACCCTGGGCAAGTCACTTGACCCTCTTTGCCTAACCCTTGTCACTCTTATGCCTCAAACAAATACATGGTATTTATTGTAGAATGGAAAGTAAGTGTTTACAAAAAGTTTATCCTATCTATATCTATTAGCTATAACATATTTTATACATTATAGCAATATCACTGTTAAAGTATTTCTCCTCTACACACAAATATACAAATATATCAATACACATATTATATATCTACATATATAAAGTATTTTACATATGAGGAAATTTCAAGGAGACCCAATAGGATTACAATATTAATAAAGAGAGAACTCAAAGAAAGCAAAGTAAGGGAAAATCTTTGTATATTCAAAAACAACCTACACAGTAATCTCTGGATGAGAAAATGTAAATGTAAAGTTGAAAATTAGAACACATTTGGATTCTCAAAGAAATGAGGAAACAATTCAGAAAGGCATTTGTTGTGTAAAACATAACAGGAAAAAACATGGAGTGTCAAGTATTTTAGGATGAGAGCCAAATAGTAGTAAATCATTAAAACAAAGAAAATACCTTTTTACATTCTCAGAGTCTGCAGCTTTTAGAACATCCTTATTACTTTTTTATGTTTTGGTAATCACATGCAATAAAGTTTAATAAAGGCTTATGATGTAGTTTCTTAGGACTGGTATTCCATTTGTTTTCAATTAAAATTATAAATCTGAGGCATGAAATTTATGCTTCATCATGTTTTCTTAAATTAATCTTTTCATAAATTATTAAAACATGATCTCACAATCACATATAATAATTTGGGCAATGACTCTTCATATTGGAAAATTATACAAATTATCACTCGAGCAAGTTTTGTACTTGGAATTATCTAGCCAAAAATTAATTTGAAATATTAACAGAGAAATTAGAAAAACAATTCCAAAATTAAACAATATTTTGAGTCTTCTGCCCTCCTCAGGCCAGAGATTATGAAGAAAGAAAAGAGTTCATATTTCATAATTTATCATCTATTCTCTCAAGGGAAAAATCAGTCATCACTTTGTCCTTCTGGCCCATGATAATAGAGCCAAGGGCTCAGATAACTTCCTCAGAGGCTGCTGAGCCTCTTCAATCAGTTCACCAGTATCAAATCTTCCACATTATGTGCCATTCCATTTTCTTCTTACACAAAACACACACCTCTACCACATTCAATCACTTTTGATATTGCTCCAACTATTACTGTATTTACCACATGCCGGATCCCAAGACTCATACTCCCAAAGCAGTGTATGGACCAGAACTCATGACAGTTTAGAATCCTTCCACTATGTGGATATATTTCTGGCTGTCAGTATTATCTAAGATATCATAGAATCAGAAAAGTATTGGTGTCTTCACAGCAAACTTTGAGGGAACTGTTACACACAATGCCTGTAATAATAGAGAGCACATAGTAACATGACAGTGAGGTATCCTTATAAGGCAGACGGGTACTAGAAGCAATTTAGAATTTTTGAACTTCTGGCCTTAGAAATCCTGTCACCAAATTCTGTTATCAGGGCTAGCTCCCTTTCTCAGAGTGCTCTCTGCTGTAATAAGTAACATTTTTTTAAAAAAAAAAGAAAGAAAAAGAAGAGAGAAGATGAAAATGAGTAAAATCATTAAATATATTGGGGAAAAAATTCTGAAAATATCTGCTATTTTCCACCCCAAAGACATTGCCAGCTTCTGATTAATTCTGTTTAATTAGATCCTCTAATTAATTATGTGTAAAGCAGAATAGCTCATTTGTAGAAATCTCTCGACTCTTTCATTTTCTCTTTCTCTCATTCTTTCTGTTCAGTATCCAAGCATTCTCTATACCTATTGACTCATTATTATGATATTTCTCCTTTACTAAAATGTCCTTTTTCTATCATATTTCTTAAGGCTACTCCTTGAGGAAATAAAAATGGTTACCCCTCAGTTCCCACAGAAGCTTTTATTTTATAGATTTTACTTTGAACTGTAATAAGAAAATAATAAGGGCTAATAGAAGGCTTGTATTAGAGGGCCTGGGTGGTACCAGCTGGGTCTTCTAAGCAAGGAGACTATAACTTTTTGCAGGATGATTTGGGTCAGCCAGAGATTGTGTGGGTCTGACTGAGGTGCTTTAGTCAGCCTCCCTGCTGTTACTAGGCTCCCTTGAGGGGAGGAGTAAGAGGTCACTCCCTTCTGGAGAGAAACTCCAAGCCCTCAGGAAGTGAATCTGGTTCACTTCCTGACCAAGACTGATACTTGGTTTAGCCCTCAGGAAACAAGGGAAAGTTATCTTCCCTCTCTTCAGCCTTGGCCCCAGTTGTTGGTATAATGAATCAACAGAAGCTCATTGAATAAAAGCCAAGGGGTTTATTAAAGCAAGGGTAAGCTGAGGAAAGAGGGTTAAGGTCTGGAAATTGTTGCTAAGGGCTAAGCCAGTGCTGAGGGAGTGTCACAGAAGGTAGAGGTCAGGCTGAGGGAACCAGCCCCTCAGCCAGAGATAAATTTCACTGCCCTGATATAGAAGGGTTTAGCAGATTAACAAATGAGGGTGATGGCTTGGTCTAAAGGTGTCCCTGCCTGCCTAAAGAAACTAATTCCCACATTCTCCTCCTCCCAAAATTCCCTCCTCCCAGGACCCAATGGGGAGATCCAGGGGATAGCAGGGTGTTTGGGTCAGGTCAAGGAAATTCAGCCCCATAGTTGGTTCTCCAGGAATATTTATAGTCCCAGCTCTAATGGTTTTTTGGTCATGAGGCCAAGGTCAGGCTGGGTCAACGTTGCTATATTTATTGCCATATAATTGCTCAAAATAGTTTTTAATGATTGCCTTGATTTCCTCTTCATTAGAGGTGAGGTCTCCCTTTTCATCTTTGATACTGATGATTTGGTTATCTTCTTTCCTTTTTTAAATTATTTTGACCAGTACTTTGTCAATTTTGTTTGTTTTTTCAAAGTACCAGATTCTACAATATCCTTTTACTTCCAATTTTATTGATTTCTCCTTTAATTTTTGTAATATCTAATTGGGTCTTTAGGTGGGGATTTTTAATTTGTTCCCTTTCTACTTTTTTTTAACTTGCATGCCTAGTTCATTGATCTTTAATTCTTTCAGAGGTCTAATTACTCCAAATATAAGGAGCTAAATCAATTGTATAAAAAATCAAGCCTTTCCCCAATTGATAAATGGTCAAGAGACATGAATAGGCAATTTTCAGATAAAGAAATCAAAACTATCAATAAGCACATGAGAAAGTGTTCTAAATCTCTAATAATTAGAGAAATGCAAATCAAAATAACTCTGAGGAATCAACTCACACCTAGAAGATTGGCTAAAATGAAAGAAGGGGAGAGTAGTGAATGTTGGAGGGATGTGGCAAAATTGGGACATTAATGCATCGCTGGTGGAGTTGTTAACTGATTCAACCATTCTGGATGTCAATTTGGAACTATGCCCAAAGAGCTCTAAAAGACTGCCTGCCCTTCAATCCAGCCATAGCATTGCTGGGTTTGTACCCCAAAGACATCATAGATAAACAGACTTGTACAAAAATATTTATAGCCGAGCTTTTTGTGGTGGCAAAAAACTGGAAAACAAAGGGATGCCCTTCATTTGGGGAATGGCTGAACAAATTGTGGTATATGCTGGTGATGGAATACTGTTGTGCTCAAAGGAATAATAAACTGGAGGAATTCCATGTGAACTGGAAAGACCTCCAGGAATTGATGCAGAGTGAAAGGAGCAGAGAACATTGTACACAGAGGCTGATACACTGTGGTAAAATCGAATGTAATGGACTTCTGTACTAGCAGCAATGCAATGACCCAGGACAATTATGAGGGATTTATGGAAAAGAATGCTACCTACATTCAGAAAAAGAACTGCAGTGGTGGAAATAGAAGAAAAACAATTGCTTGAACACATGGGTTGATGCATACATGGTTAGGGATGTGACACTAAACGGCCATAAAATGCAACTATCAATAATATGTAAATAAGTCTTGATTGATTATGCATGTTAAAACCAGTGGAAATGTGTGTTGGATAGGGGGTATAGGAGGGTGAAGGGGAAAGTAAAAACAAGAATCATGTAACCATGGAAAATTTTTCTAAAAAAATAAAATATTAAAAAAAATAAAAAAAGAAAGGGGTTGAATGGTGAAGAGAAATGGGCCAGAGAGTTGAATCTCCCAACCTTTTCTCAAATTGCCACTAACACTTGACTAATGAGGAGGTTTTCTCAGAAAAGGTAGACATCCTGAGAATGTGAGCTGACATTGGAGGACAGTGGGAAGGCTTTCACAAGTGTGAGGTATGTGGAGACCTTGGCCAGACAGGCTCAGCACCTCAGTGAGCTAAAGCCTCCCCCAAGAGAGTCGACTACTCTGCAGGGGGTATGGCTCAATGATGGTTTCAGCTAAGCAACTGCTCACAGACCCAGTTCCCCTCTTTGCCCATAAATAAACTGGAATCTGTTGTCTGACTGCTGTGTAATATATTGTGAGTAATTTTATGGTAAGTTAATGAAGGTGAAGGATAGAGGTTAGAAGGTAGACACTACTAATCTATGCCCGAAGGTCCATCCCCTAGGTGAGCCAATTCTGGCTTCAAAGCAAAGGTTCTCCTTCTTTATGCCCCTATATCTATTTCTATCTTATTATCTTAGTTATAAACAAATTTAGGTAGGGTCTTTTAATAAGGCAAAGTGAGGGCAGAGAGTTTGGGGGTCTGCTCCCAGATCAGAGTCCTGACACCCCAAGGATGAAGTGATCTTTGTCTTGATAATAACAATAGTCACAGGCAGGGAAACAGGCTTTCAGAATTAGCACCAGTTCAGGAAAACCCTCAAGTAGGCTCTTGAATTGTCTTGAGCAAGCTCCACTCCTTCCATCCACCTTGAGCTCCTCAATCCCAAAACACAGTCCTCTTGAATCCTTCCCAGAATTCCCCACTGTTTCCAACTGAAGCTGCTGGCTCATGCTTACAGCATGCAACATTCTGTGCAGAAATTCTCTTTCCTCCCACTTTGTCCTTACAGTATCCAAGTTTTGTGTTATGTAACTTTTAAACTTATGCATTATTATTTTCTATTACTGACATGTTCCCTCCCCCCAAAACAATAAATTCCTATCTTTACCTATTATGCCAATTCTTTATCTACTTATTCTAAGATGGGTGTAGGAAAAGTTTAGGGGAAGGGATGAGGTTTCAGGTTTACAACAATAATGCAAAGGGGTAAAATAATTTTGTAACAGAAAAAGGTTTGCTATGCAAACTGTTGTGAGGAAGATAATTTAGTATTAGTTGCATATAGTTTATATGGACCTAGAAGGAAGGGCTGAAGGATTCCAAGATGGAATGAAGGAGCAGGAAGTGGGCTTGTGCTCCAAGAGACGCCATTAGTGGTTGGACATAACTGTTGCTAGCCCTGGGAGATCTCAGAGTTAGGGGAAAACTGCATCCAGATTCCCTGGGATCCTGAGAGGTGAAGGCTTTCAGCAAGTGGACAAGACCTGCAGAGCTGCACCAAGTGGGGAAGTGGTTTGGGATCTGGTGGACAGCATTTCAAACTCACTCTCCCTACCTGGGTACCTTGGATCACCTGGAGGAGTTGGCTCTTGGCATCCAGTGACCATCCTTGTATTACCGTGAGACCCCAATTGCCCCTTTAGCTCTGCTGATCAAACCTGGCTGGAACCAGGTTTGAAGGAGCCTTCCCAGTGATTCCAGTACTGCTCCTTTGGGCCCTGCCTGGCTTAGGTCAATTAGGATAGAGTAGTTAACTCCTTCCCTGGCCATGTGTTTTGGTCCTGTGTTTTGCCCCTAGGTTTTCAAGTGTAGAATCCCTTATTCCCTTCCTTCATTATTATTTCCCAATTAAAACTGTACGAACTTTTACCTTGCCTGCTGGTTCCATAGACCCTGGCCTAGGGTGAGCTGCCTAAACACTGCCCAAGTTTATAATGTTATCCAATGCAATAATTTTCTCTACTTTTAGTTATCTCTTAAGTTAATATTTAAACTATCCATGTTCTTAAAGCAATGTTAACTTATTTCTGCTATGAATATATGCTTTTTATCTTCTACTTTGTTAGTACAGTACCTGGCTTTCTAATTACACTAATCCATCTTATACTTATGCTGTCCCTGTGCTTCCTAAGCTTAAGAACCGAACTTCCTTATATCCCTGTCTGCTGCTTTCCATAGTTTTATGCTAATTATATCTTATATGGTTAGTTATACTACACTATCTACAAGGTTATAGTAACTATTTATAATCCTATATCTACTTTTGTCAACCTGTATTACAAGTATTTATAAAATTTACATTATGCATATATGATACATTTTATACAAGTATACAGTCCTGCATTTTGAAGTTAGCCAGATAAGAAAATCTCATGATCTTCATATTTGGCTAAGATCATTATAGGACTAGCAACTATTTACATATATGTGTACACACACATACATATATAAATATGTATGCATATACATTTTGCACTCATACAATCTTCAGACTCTCATTTGTTTGCATGAGATCCCTGGTAAATAACAGTTTTATGATGTGTCCATGTCTTTTTATGTACTATGACTGCATTATACCTACCTAGTGTTCAAGTTATCATTTGTTTATCAAGTTGCCTGAAGGATTTCTCTTCTTTCCTGACGCTATGTTCTGTGGATTTCTGTGCATTTCTCTAACCATGTGAAATTAATGTGTGTTTTTGTGTTAAAGCCACACCAGTCTTACGTATCATTCTTTCCTTCTGTCCTTTTCTTGCAATGTCCACATTTACATAGTTCACAGTTTTAGGTGTCCTTTCCTTTGTACAGTTCCTGCTTGTGACTTGTAGCCTTGATTGTTGTTTTCTTCTCTTCTTTCTGTGCTTCTCTGTGTTTGTCGGATTTTTGACTTTTGTCTAACATTTTGTCAGTTGCAATCTCTCCTGTACTGGAACTTTTGTGGTTGTGTTATGTTATTTTAGTATGTAGCAAGTTATTTTAATCCACAACATTCTTTGTATATTGTGCTTCTTGATCTGTTTCTGGGTGTTCTGTATCTGCATTTGGTTTTTTTGGTTTCACATGGGAAAAGTGGAACGAGGAATCTCTTCCTTTGACTTCAGTTGTGGTCAGGGAAGTAAACAAAACATACAGGGAGTCCTGACCATTTGGCATCCATTATAGATTTTCTGTTAAAATTTTTAACGTATATGGTGTCTCCAGGTATTACCTTGTACAAATGATAATCCAAAGAAACTTTTTATTGTAGCGATTCTAGTTCATGCAATTCTGTCCTTTTCTGTAGTACTTGTATGTATTTGTGCAATTCATAATCCCCACCTATCACTTATATGTATGCCAGCTGATAAGATTTTCCTTGCCAAATTGCATGGCCAAATAACATTTTGAAAGGTGAGACATGTAAGTCCCCACTTGATTTAGTTTTTAGATAGAATAGAACTATAGGCAGAGCATCTGTCCATTTGAGGTGTGTTTCTGTACAGACCGTGCTAATGAGTGACTTAATGTCTCTATTGAAATGTTCGATTTGACCAGCACTCTGCGGATGGTAGACTGAGTGATAATTTCCTTCTATTTCCAGATTTTTATACACATCTTGAAGTACAATGTGTATAAAGTGAGATCCTTTGTCCAAATCTATTTTGTTTGGAATTCCATATCTAGGAATGATCTCTTTTAGTAGGACTTTTATCACGAAAGGTGCATTGTTCATTTTGATGGGGAAAACTTCTGGCCACTTTGTCAATAGATCAATTATGACGAGGCCATAATTAAACCTTTATCTCTTGGCATACTGATGTAATCTATCTGTAAGCATTCAAATGGCGTGTACATCAAAGGCCAACCTCTCAAACCTTTGCTTCTGAAAGTTCCCTAATTGAATTACATATAGATTTTGCACTTTTGACAGATGCTTATGGCATAGGAGAAAATACCCAGGGCTGTCCAGAATTGTTTCACGAAATCTATCACAGATTGAGTGCCATAAGTCTCTTTTCATGTATGGCATGGCACATTGGATAGCATAAAGCTTTTGGCAGGATGGATTTGCCTAGCTCCAAGAACTATATGCCTCCTACTTGTTTGGCTCCTAGATTTTTGTTCCATTCCTGAATTTCCCATTCATTGTAGGCCTGAGTTATATTGTTCTCTTCAACTAGTGAGAAACTCAGTATATGGCTAGGACCAAATCAAGCTTCATATTTAGTTGTCACCATTTGGTTCACAATAAATGATTGCAGCTAATTTGCATAGGATGTCCCTTCCAATCAAATTTTTTGGTAGCAAGAGAAATGAGTGATCAAACTGGATGGGTCCTAATTTCACCATTTTTGATTTGAATTTTGGTGTTAGTTGTGGAATCCCAGCAACACCCTCTCACTTGTACCTTCCCTTGCATTTCACAATCCCTTGGCAAGTTTTGGAGGACACTACACTCTGCCCCCGTGTCAATGTGTCCTTGGAATATCTCTCCATTAATGTCAATATTTATTGTGGGCTCACTTATGATATTATTTTTGTGCAAAGGAAGCAACTGATTTGGTTGTTTTTGTGGCTGAAAATCAATGGCATCAGATTCCACTGTCAGTATATTAGGTGATATATTGTAATTTTCCTAAACCAATATGGCTGCCTCCACTATCATGTCTGCCCCCATGAACAGGTTATTTGAACATTCTATTCCTGCCTCCTCCCCTAGCTCATGTGTCTCCCTGGTAACAGTGCTTGGCTTGCAATCCTGAGGGACTGTTTGGCTTGGGAAAAATGGTTGACAAAGTCAGTTACAGACTTTTCACAGCTAGAGAAGTATGAGAGTTTACTTTTACAGCTTCAGGGTGAGTTTGATGTGTTAACTTCCCCTTTCCCTGTGTCAGGTTGTCCCTTCTCTAACTTTGGGCTCATTTGATGGTAATTACTGTCTCAAGTGAACTGTGTTTTCTCCTTTAGTCCCTTAGAATTCTCAGGCAAGCTAGTGAGTTTTGGTTTTAGAAAAACTTTGTCTGAAGTCAGTTTGATTTTAAACTTATTCCTTGTATAGGTTTTAGGTATGAAATCACCAGCCTCATGGTTTAAAGCAGATATTATGTTATAATTATTGAATTGGTTGGCTGGAAAGTCTGCCATTTGTGTTGAGGCTTTTTTCTGGCTACATTGTCCTCTGGGTGAGGTTAATGGTAAAGATGTTTCATTTTTCTCTCTTGTGGAACACTGCTTCCCAGTCTGAGTTACATATGGCTCATTTCTTTGACCATTTTGTTTCTCTTTGTGTTTGTCTATATTCAGGATAGGATTTTGATTTCTACCTGACATAAAGTCTTTTTCAAACACAGGTTTGTCTTTTGGGCTGGTTGGTTTTAAACTTTCAGTGCTCCTGACCAGACCCTTGCCTCTGTATTTCACATCTCCATCTTGTAATGGAACATGTGCTGGTTCAGTGTTCTCAGCTAATGTGTGTCCACTATCAAAGATTTCTCTTTTCATTTGGGCAATGCCCCTATCCATTTCAACCTCCTCAGAAGTCTTTTGTCTGTTTACATTTTCAAATACTGTGATTGATTATCATTCATTCCTAACCATAGTAAATTAGCTTCTCCCTCTGTTCTGTATTGATCGCCAATTAGCTCAGTGCTCTCTCTTCTTATCCCAGATGATTTTGAGCTTGATAAATTAATATCCTGGCTTCATGTGTGTCTTGGCCTGGTCCCCATTTTTAGGTAACTTTAAATCTCCTCAAATAAGGGAGTTTGGGAATTTCCCTTCCACTCATGGTTACAGCATTTAGCATGATCTTTGCTTTCCTCTTTTTGCTGTGATTTGTTTCTCCATTTACTATTATAAAACATTCTCTTTGTGCTGTCTCTTCCTCCCTTGGTATTAGTGAAGTCAATTTGTTTACTGAATCTACAATCCCTAATCAGGTGATCTGGTTTCTGGCACAGGTAGCACCTGGGAATCTTGTTGAAACTTTTCTTGGGATTGGAGTAGGATTCTGTCTGTTTGTAAGTGGATTGACTTCTGGCCGTCTGTAAAGCTAGGTTTTTTTATTTCCTCCCTCTCTTTTTCCTTTTTCATTTCTTTCAATTGTCTTTTCAGTTCAGGTATTAGTCTCTTTTTCTGAATCTGAATCTGCTCGAGCCTTTTGTTCCTTATTCTTTGAGTCATGTATGTATGTTGCATGTTGCCTTAATTCTTTCAAAAACAGAGTTTCCCACTGAGGACAGCTCTGCCTGAAATAAATCTAGATAGGTATGGTAGTCCTCTTTATGAATTGTCTTCAGATATGTGGTAGAGATTCAGCAGCTTGATCTCTATGGTAACCAAAAAAATTCTCAGTACCCTCAATTAATTTGTCCAGAAATAGGCTAGGATGTTCATCCTCAGCCTGCCTCAGTTTCTCATATTTGTTCCATGTGTTGGGTCTTTTAGCATGGATTTTAAGAGCCTTAAGGAGATCTGCCCTATATTGGAGTAGGTACCGCATGTTGGCATGGGAGGAGACCTCAAGCTCTTGGTGTTCTAGTGGCCATGATGAAAGGTTCTCATTAGTCCTGGTTTCCTCCAGGAACCTTGCCTTTTCTGAAGGCATGTAAAATTCATTTAAAAGAAATTCAATGTCCACGAAGCTGGGACTAAATAAATCAAATGTCCTTTTTAGTTCCTTTGTTGACTTATATGGGGACAAGAAGTATTTGGGGAATCTCCTCCTAAGGACTTCCAGATCATGGGCTGTGAAAGCCTTGTTAGTCTTTATATGTACAATCTCTCCCTCAGGTTCAAAATGAGTTTGGTCTATGATGGGGTATAAAGACATGGTACTTGGTCCTACTGCCTCTGTCTCAGTTTGTTTGTCATTAGCCTGTTTATTGTTAGACTAGGTAGGGTTTGATGTAGCCATAGAGTTTGGAGGACTTGTAGCAGTTGGGTTATGTGTTTTTTCTATAATCTCAAGCTCCATTATTGTGTGGGAGTCTAAAGTCTGGCCCTCTCTTATTTTTCTATTTATTTCAATTAGCTGCTTAATTTGGTCTTTCATTATTTGCAGCAGTTCTTCCTTGGTGTTCTTTCTTGTTTCCCAGAATAAATCAAGTGCCATTTTGAGTGTCCATAGTCCCTGTATTGTTGTTATCACCATTGCTATCATTGTGGGCAGGTATGATATAAACTCTGCCATAGTTAGAGCCAGGTATTTGTAGGAATCGTATATAGTTAATATTTTTAAGCAATACTCAGGTATAATACACAACCACAAATTACAAATGCCCTGAGTTGCTGACCAGGCAAATAGAGATAAGCTGGTAATTATGAAAGTGATCCTTGCTACTGCCATTGTTCCTATAACCCTCAGGCTTCAGTTCCCTTTTGACTTTGCCAAAAACTGTTGTACATAAATAGGAGGAAGATCTGGTAATATTAAAGGGCTGCTAAGCCTCACTAGAGACTGATAGGCTCTATTAAGCTGAGTCTGGCAAGCTGGCTCTGGATCCTCAGGTGATAGATGGATCTAGGCTAAGTGAGAGATTAAGAATGCATGGGTGATCACCCAAATTGAACTTTGGGGTGCAGTTAAGTTGGTCTTTTTTCTTCCCTGGACCTGTAAACATAGACAACTTCTAAAATTTTAGGAATTTGGGGGATAAAAGAAATGGATAAACAAATGGATAAAACTAGCCACATTGACAAAAAACCAATTTGGGGGCAGTCCCCTATTGGTATATTAGTGTACAATTGAAACAATATATACAACTCAATTTCAACTCCCCATAATTTCAATTAACTGCACCCCAAAGTTCAATTTTTGGTCTTCATGGCGCAGCGAAGGCTTTTCAGAAATCTTCATGGTGTCTTCACCAAGCAGGTTCTTCGTCTGGATTCTGGGGAGATGGCAAGATCCTTATCCTGAAATTATTCTCAAAAGAATTTAAACTTTACATTATAGATTACAAAACATACATTTTCTTCTAAGAATTATACACTACCCTCCTCACTCAGACTTCTAACAGGGAAGGGAGGCAAAAACTAACAAAGCCATGGCTAACAACACCCAAGAATTACAATCTATAACTACCCAAACAACAATAAGAAAATGTCTCTGACCCTAGATAATTTCTGTGGAGAAAAACTCCAGACTTCAGAGGAGACAGCAGAGGACAGCAAACAAGAAAAGATATCCAAACCTTCCAAAAAAAATGGAAATTGATCCTAAGCTCTTGAGGAGCTCAGATTTAAGATTATTAAACAAGTAAGAAAGATAGAAGAAACTTGACAAGAAAAATGGGAAGTAGTTCAAAAAAGAAAATAACAGTTTAAAAGACAAAATCTCCCACTTGGAAAAAGAAGTCCAGAAATCAAATGAAACAATAAGCAAATTGAAGACCAGAATTAACCTGCTGGGAGCCATGAAAAGAAGGATAGACCAAACAGAAAAGGAAAATCAAAAGATCATAGCTGAAAGCCAGTCTTTAGAAATGAGAATTGGGCAAGTATAAGTTAAAGATCTCACAAGACAGCAAGAATTAATAAAGCAAAATCAAATGGATGACACATTAGAAAGAAACATAAAATATCTCATGAGAAGACTACTGATTTAGAAAACAGGTCCAGGAGAGACAATTTGAGAATCATTGGCCTTCCTGAAAACCTGGAAATAAACAGAATCTTGATATCTTAGTACAAGAAATTATCCAAGAAAACTGCCCTCATATTCTCCAGCAAGAGGGAAAAATTGAATAATATGATTCTTTGGTTGGTTAAAGAACAAATCATAGAAACAACTAATAATTTCATTGAAGGGGATGACAATGAAGAGAAATCATATCAAAATCTATGGGATGCAGCCAAAGCAGAACTCATGGGGAAGTTTATATCTCTCAGTGCATATATTAACAAATCAGGGAGGGAAGAGGTCAATGAATTGGGTATGAAAATTTAAAAAAAGACTAGAAAGAAAACAAATAAAAAATCCACAGATAAAAACTAAATTAGAAATCCTAAAAATTAAAGGAGAAATTAATAAAATTGAAAGTGAAAGAACTATTGAATTAATAAAACTAGAAGCTGGTTCTTTGAAAAAAACAAAAAAAATAGGTAAAGTACTGGTCAACCTAATAAAAAAAAAGAAATAAGAAAACAAAACAATCAGCATCAAAGATGAAAAGGGTGACCTGACTTCTAACGAAGAGGAAATTAAAGTAATCATTAAAAATTATTTTGCCCAATCATATGGTAACAAATATGGCAATCTAGGAGTTATGGATGAATATTTACAAAATATAAATTGCCTAGATTAACTGAAGAAGAAATAGAATACTTAAATAATCCCATATCAGAAAAATAATTTGAACAAGCCACCAAGGAAACCACATTTTTTAAAATGTAATTTCATGAGAGCCGTACAATGTTCACAGTGCGTGCTCCTGTAACTGTGTGTGCTCCTGTAACAGTGCACACTCCTGTAACAGTGCCTGAAAAAAAATTGACTTTATGGCTCCTGCAGAAAGAGCTATATCTGGCCCTCAAAAGAGCCAGATATGGCTTGAGAGCCATATGTTGCCAACCCCTGCTCTAGATAATAAAAAATATTTAGGAATTTATTTGCAAAGAGAAACACAGGAACTATAATAACACAACTACAAAACACTTTCCAAACAAAACTAGATCTAAACAATTGGAAAAATATTAATTGCCCATGGGTAGGATGGCTAACATAATAAAAATGACAATCCTACCCAAATTAATTTACTTATTCAGTGCCATACCTATTAAACTACCAAGAAACTTCTTTACTGAATTTCAAAAAAATTATGACAAAGTTCATTTGGAAAAATAAAAGGTCAAGAATATCAAAGGACATAATAAAAAAAAAGTTAAGGAATGGGGCCTAGTGGCACAAGATCTTAAAGAGTACTATAGAGCAGTGATCATCAAAACAATATGGTAGTGGTTAAGAAACAGAAGGGAGGATCAGTAGAATAGACTTGGGGTAAATGACTTCTGCACAATAGTGTATGATAAACACAAAGATCCAAGCTTTTGGGATAAAAGCCCACTATTTGATAAAAACTGCTGGGAAAATTTGGAAAGAGTATGGGAGAGATTAGGTTTAGATCAACATCTCTCACCCTACACCAAGATAAATTCAGAATGGTGAATGACTTAAATATAAAGAAGGAAACTATAAGTAAATTAGATTAACATAGAATCGTTTATCTGTCAAATCTATGTGAAAGGAAAGATTTTAAGACCAAGCAAGGGATAAAGAATATTACAAAATGTAAAATGAATACTTTTAATTACACTAAATTAAAAAGTTTTTGTTAAAAAAAACAATACAACCAAAATTAGAAGGCAAGCAACAAAATGGGAAGAAATCTTTATAACAAAAACTTCTGACAAAAGTCTAATTACTCAAATTTATGAGGAGCTAAATAAATTGTACAAAAAAATCAAGCCATTACCAACTGATAGATGGGCATGGGACATGAATTGGCAATTTTCAGATAAAGAAATCAAAACTCAATAAGCACATGAGAAAGTGATCTAAATCTCTTATAATTTGAAAAATGCAAATCAAAACAACTCTGAGGTACCACCTCATATTTAGCAGATTGGATAAAATGATAGCAGGGGAGAGTAATGAATATTGGAGGTGATATGGCAAAATTGGGATATTAATTCATTGCTGGTGCAGTTGTGAACTGATCCAACTATTCTGGATGACAATTTGGAACTATGCCCAAAGAGTGCTAAAAAACTGCCTACCCTTTGATCTAGTCATAACACTGCTGGATTTATGCCCCAAAGAGATAAAAAGGAAAATGACATGTACAAAAATATTTATAGTTGAGCTCTTTGTGGTGGCAAAACATTGGAAAATAAGGGAATGCCCTTTCAATTGGGGAATGGTTGAACAAATTGTGGTATCTGTTGGTGATGGAATACTATTTTGCTCAAAGGAATAATGAATTGGAGGAATTCCATCTGAACTGGAATGACCTCAAGGAATTGATATAGAGCGAAAGGAGCAGAACCAGGAGAACCTTATACACAGAGATAGATGTACTTTGGCACAATTGAATATAATAGAGTTCTCTGCTACCAGCAATGCAATGATCCTGGACATTTCTGAGAGACTTATGAGAAAGAGTGCTATCCTCATCCAGAGAATGAACTGTGGGAGAGGAAACAGAGAAGAAAAACAACTGCTTGATCACAAGGTTAGATGGGGATATGATTGGGATGTAGTGTCTAAATGTTCACCCTAGTGCAAATAATAATAATATGGAAATAGACCTTGATCAATGACATATGTAAAACCCAGTGAAATTGCTTGTTGGCTACAGAAGGGGAATGGGAGGAGGGGTAGGAAAGGGCATGATTCATATAAGTATGGAAAAATATTCTCAATTAATTAATTAACTTAATTAACTTTAAAAAAAAGAAGCTTGATGACCATTTATTGGGTTTATTATTGAGAGTATTTATGTTTGAGTGATTTGGTCAGTTGTGCTAAGCTTACCTCGCTGCTCTCAGAGGTTGATTATGAGCAAACAGAATAACAAAAGTTATACAGATGAGAATGTATCTGACAATACAAAGAAAAAAATGAGCCCTCCCAATTGGTGCAAGAGATATGATTCCAACTAAGAGAGTCCCAGATCTCACTCAAAGGTAATTCCCTCATGTCCCTATGGTGGTATGGTGGGTTTGAGGAAATAACTGTAGTGGCATTTCTTCTTTGCTTTAGCTTCTTTTCAAAGCCCTTCTCTACCTTTAGGTAATCCACTCTGAAGAGAATCTTGTACCATCTGTTTTATATCTTTAAGCTGGAATCCAGAAGATCAAAATCTCTCCTTTCCAAAGCTCTTGCCAACTCTGTCACATACCTTCATTCCCCCAAACATCCCTCCCATCCCTTTGGAGAAGAAGCTTTGAGTAGTCAACCCCCACAAATGAGGAATCTTAAGGTCAGGATGATTTAATCTCTCCACAACTTCTTTAGAACTCATTTGAAAAAAAGTGAAGTTAGCATCCTGTGCAAAATATTGTTCTAGGAATGAAAATTAATTATGTAATGACTGACAAATTATTTTTTAAAGGAATTGTATTTGCTAGCAACTATGTTCAGTGTGAGGCCACATATATAGTCAATAAATACAAAGCAGTCTTCCCTATGAAGAAATTTATATTTAGAAGGGGGAAGATAACAAAAAAGGGAAGGAGTGGCCAGGGAGAGCTCATATTCCTATGAAAGTATAGGCATTATATATGGAATTATAGCACAAGTGAATGATAATTCTTCCCAAGAATAATGTTGTTTCTTTTTCTTATTCTTGGAAGTAGAGGTGAAAAATGTGTATAGACACAATTGGTGCATGGTAGGAAGAGGGTTAGATTGCATCAAGATGATTATGTGAGAGGGGCTATTCATGGTAAGCTCTCATCACTTAGAAAATGTGGGTTTTGAAGTGTCGTGACTGGGGAAACTATATCCCCAGTGTGCCCCAGGAGTCCCTCCCTCTTACTTCCTAATGTGGGATTGGTCCATTCAGGACCAATCCCGTGCTAGGGGGAGACCACACCCCTTACTTCCAGGTGCAAGATTGGTCTATATATTCTTATATAGACCAATATACATACCCTTATATATAGACCAATTATATAGACCAATATATATACTTTCATAGATCAATTCTTTGCTTAGGAGTAGGGGGGCATGGCCTCCCCCTAGTATGGGATTGGTCCATTCAAGGTCACCACACCATGAAGTAAGGGGTAGGCACCTCTGGGGCATGCTGGGGGATGCAGTTCCCCCAGCTACAACACTTCAAAACTTACATTCCCCCCTGTGATCCTTTGGGAGACCAGTCTTTCCCAATGGATCATTTCAAACAAAAGTACATACATTCTTGCAAGGGAAAATGCAACAACCTGGGAATAATGAAACAAAAGGGAATCAAGGACAAAAACAATTAGGGGGAAGTCCCCTTTTGCATAACAAAGTACATATAAAACAAATGCATTTTAACAAAACAAATGAATTTAACCCCCTAAAGTTCAATTCTACACATTCAGTTTGCTCAGAATCTTCTGGAGCAGCATGCGGTCTCCTTGGGCATCTTCATGGCATCTTCCTCAAGGAGTTCAGTCTCTGGATTTCAGGAGGCAGCAAATTTCTTACCCTAAAAATAACTGAAATTTAAACTTTTCATATAAAATAAAAACATAAAGTCTACCCAGAACAGGAAGTGGAGGGCTAGGTCAGTGAAAGGAGTGAAAGATAGAGACTAGATCAAAGTATCATAGCAGGAAAATGGGTGTCCAGAAAGATAAAAATGAAATCATTCTTTCCTTCGGGGATCTTATACTCAAAACATAAAGAGAACTGCACACGTAATAAGAACATACTTTTTTTTTTATAATAGAGAAATGACTTATTTATAAGTGATCCCTTAACATTTTTGAGGACCAGCTGCTATACTGTGGTAGTTTGCTCCATTTGAAACTTGTAAAGAAAACAGATATCTAGAGCAGTATTTTTGAAATTTTTGGTTCTCTGGACTTATTTATGCTGCTAAATATTGAATGTCATAAGAAATATTTATTTTTATTATATTCATCATATTAGAAATGGAAATATATATATTAGTATGAAAATATTTTTGTCCTCATTGATCCTATGAGAGGGTCTTGGACTCAGGAAACATTCTACCACACTTTGAGAGCTACTGATCAAGAACATGGCATCAGAACTGTTGACAGGGAAAAGTTTTCTGTATTATACATATTTAGAGTAAAATCTGTTAGAATAAAGTGTTGATTCTTTTCATCAATCAATCTCTCTATATTGTGTAAAATGTATGGATATATATTCTACAAAATATAAATCTCACTGTCATAATATCTCCCTTTCAACATACACATTCATATAAAATGTATTTTATGTATCAGGTAACTTCAAAGAGAGAGATTGCATAGAAAGGAACTGAAGTATAATAAAAAAATTTATATATTTCAAAAAACTAAACAGTAGTATCTGGTTGAAAACCTCTCCATGCAAAATTACACTTCAAAACAAATTTTATTTCTCAAATAAATTAGGCAACAATTTAAATATGCATTTGTAGTGCTTGACAGAAAATAACATGGAGAGTCAAAGACTCTAGGATGACACCGAAACAATTGCAAATCATTAAAACAAATAGATACATTAACTTACTACATTCCCAGAACCAACAGCTTTTACAATATTATTCTTATTTTCTCTTCCTGTTTAAAAGCATATATGCTGAAAAGTTTATTCTGTGGTTTATGACCATTTTCTTAGGTGTAGTATTCCATTTAATTTCTACTAACACTATAACTTGAGGCATGAACTTTATGTTACTTCATCATATTTGCCTAGTTCCCACATAATAATATTTTTATTCAGTATCATAATATAACTTTAAAATCATGTGTCATAATTTAATCAATGAGTATTCATATTTGAAAATTAGAAAACAGATAATCAAGAGTAGTTATTCTGACTGAATTTATCTACTGCCTCCCTCAAACTCAGATCATCGCAGAGAAATTTAAAAAAGGAATTTCAAATTTTAACAAGGATTTGAGTCATCTTTTGCTCTCCTCAGGCAAGAGAGGATGAGGAAAGAAAGGTAGACCATTGTTCAGAATTTGACATGTATTCACCTAAGTGGAAAATCAGTCACTACCCTCTCATTTTGCCCCTAAACAGTAGGAAAAGTGGGAAAGCAAAGGGCTCAGACATTTGCCCCAGAGGTTGCCATGCCTCAACACTCAACTCCCTGGTATCAAATCCCCCATACTAGTTACCATTCCATTTCCTCCTGGCACCAAACATACACCACCATAACATCGAATTTCTTCTGATGTTACTCCAATTGTTTCTGCATTTGCCATATGCTCTATCCCACAGATCATACTCCTGAGGTAGTGCATGGCTCAGAATTAATGAGTTTAGATCCCTTCCATTAAGTAGATATAGAATTGCTCTAATATAGGATATAGCAAGAGAAAAAATATCTCTTTACAATTAAACCTCAAATGAAATATTATTCACAAAAGTGCACAGGATTCAAGGAAATAGAGAGCACTGAATAGCATGGCAATGAAGTATATTTATAAGAAAGACATGTACCAAAGGCAATTTAGAACTTTTAATTTTCAGGCCTAAAGAATCCTTTTGATGACCAAACTTTGTTAGCAGGGCTCTCTCTCTTTCTCACAAAGCCCTTCCCGGGTATCAAATAATATTTTTAAAGACAAGAAAGAAAAAGGAAGAAGGAAATAAAGTCTATAAAACAATCAACATATTGAAAAAATATTGAAAAAAAAAAGAATCAAGTGAATTGGGTTCAAATCCTGGTTTTTCTCTTGACCAGTTTTATGATTATAATCAAGCCATTTATTATCTTCAGGTATAATTTCTTCAGATGAAAAACAAGGGTTTGGAATTGTAAATTGTTAAATGCTCTCCCAGCCCTAGCATTCTTGCATCTTTTATCTTGTGAAACCTTGGAGATTTAACTGCTAGTTTCAGGGATCCTTGCCCCACAGAAGCATTAAAGAAAACTGTCTTTACATATAGATTTTTAAAATAGCAAAGTTGTCTTTCTAACTATCAGGAGCATCTCAATCCATGGTTGAATTTCACAGGTTTTCTGCCCATCTGGAATGCAAGTCAGAGAGGTAACAGGAGGATAAATACAAGAAGAAAGAAGTAGCCTACTGATTTGAGAAATGTCCCTAAGGTGGCCCTGAGTTGAGCTAACTAATTATATGTGTGAAGCAGAGTATCTTGTTTATACAAGTATTTCTTTCACTCCCTCCTCTTTTATCCTTTCTCCCTCTATGACATTTTATGTTCACTCCACACCTTAACCCATTATTCTTATATTTCTTCTTTCACTGGAATGTTGAAGTTCTTTTTATCTCTTTCTTCAAGGCAATTTTCAAATCTTTATTTCTAAGACTGTAAATAAGAGGAGTTAGCATGGGCACAATGATAGTGTAAAAGACAGAGGATACTTTCCCCTGATCCATGAAGTTGCCTGAAGATGGCTGTAGGTACATAAATGCAGGAGAGCCAAAAAAGACACCAACTGCTGCAATATGAGAGCTGCATGTACTGAAAGCTTTGTATCTACCTTCAGTGGACTGAATTTTTAAAATGTTAGAAATGATCAAAATGTAAGAGCAAATTATGGTCAGGATTGGTAAAAGGATACTAAATGTATCACAGACCAGAGTAACCACCTCATTGACATAACTGGTAGAACAAGAAAGCTCTAAGACTGGGAGGAGATCACAGAAGTAATGATTGATGGCATTTTCTTTGCAGAAGATCATGGTAAGCAAGCAGATTTTGTGAGCTGTAACCCCCATTAGACCCAATGAATATACCTCAGTCATTAACCCCAAGCAAACCTGATAGGACATCATAAGATTGTAAAGAAGCGATCGGCATATGGCAACATAGCAGTCGTATGCCATCACTGCTAACATTTGACATTCAGAAATGGCAAAAAAGGTAAAAAAAGAACTGTGTCATACACTCAGAGTGTTCTTCTCTGACACAAAATTCACAAGCATTTTAGGAATGATTACAGTTGATTGACAAAGATCAACGAATGACAAACTACAGAGAAAAAAAATACATGGGGTTGTGAAGATGAGAACTGAGTCCAATAAGTATAATCATTCCCAGGTTTCCTACCACATTGACTTCATAAATCTCTAGGAACAGGAAAAAGAGGGGTAGTTGGAGCTCTGGCTGATCTGTAAGCCCTATGAGGATGAACTCAGTCACTGGGGAATAATTTCCTTTCTCCATTCTTTTTGAGTATAGAGTAAGAAGAGACAAGAATCTGTTGGCAAAAGGAAAAAAAAGGAGTCCTCATTATTTCCAGGCTCAAGAGAGTACCCAGCCAGAACAATAAATTTATAATATAAATTCTTTGATTCTTTCATCTCTGGCTATTTTCTTATTCCTAGCTAAAGACTCATCTTCAAAGGTATATGAGGCATGTTAACCAGATTATTGGAAGGAGCCATGTTTTAACTTGCTCTCTTACACACAATTATCAAGGTCTTTAAAGGTTCATAACCTTAAATGTGTGCAACATTTTTAAGTATGAATTTTACATATAAAAATCTTAAAGCATATTGAGGCTTAAGTTCACAATAGCTAGCAAACATGAGATAGTATTCCAAGTCAACTCTGTCCTCATAATAATTAATCAAAAATCTTGAGTCTTTATTTACTCTATTCACAGCTCAGTGGCTCTTGAACTCCCCACCAACTAGTTTTGAAGCTTCTTAAATTGAGAACTATAAGCATCTCACAGAGCTCAGTCATTGCCAAGGGCACATAATTTGAAAGCTGAGTTAGGAAGAAATATAGTTTTCCTCCTTTGGGAGAGTTCTTAGAATTTCAAGATATTTTTACTAAAATGGTAGATTATCATGAAAGCCAGTAAAAGAAATGTTATACAATTGTTGCAATTAGATTTTGGCAAAATATTTTATAAAAAGCAAAATGTGGAAAGCATGCAGTTTTATGGATCTACACTTGGTAAAATGCCATACAAAGAATTTTATTTAAAATTTCAATGTCAGCTTGAAAGGAGATCACCAAGTAGAGTGCTGTAAGGACTTGTGCTTGGTCTTGTGCTATTAAATACATTGATCAGTGATTTAAATGAAAGCATTTGGGCTTCCATATAAACAGTATGCAAAACTTGGAGAAATAACTAACTCAGTTTTATTTGATCCAAACATATCATGATTTAATGTAATATGATAGTACAAATAAATGTAAGATGCTGCATTTTAGTCATAGGAATCAGTTCAAAAAGTTAAAAAATATGGAGGTTAAGTTAAAAAGCCCCCTCGCTTGACAAGGATCAGGTAATTTAATAGACTACATATGCAATATAACTGAGCAATCTAATGAGGAAGTCAAAAAAAATCTTTGGTTAAAAGAAGAAAGGCATAGTTTCCAGGAATAAGGAAGGGGTAGTTCTACCACAATCTAACTTAATCAAACTTCAGTTGGAGTATTGTATCCTATTATTTCTGCACTAGTTGATGAAGGATACTGTTATGAGGAAGATTACTGATAAAGTGGAGACTATCCAGAAAAGGACAATGAGAGTTATGAATATCTTAAGTACATATCATATGAAGATAATTTGAATGGCTCATAAAAGATTTGCCTGCAGAAGGGAAGAATCAGTTCAGAAGGGAAGAATCAGTTGGGCATGATATTTGTTTCCAAACATTTTATTTTTTTAAACCCTTACCTTCCATCTTGGAGTCAATACTGTGTATTGAACTGAGCTACCCAGCTGCCCCCTGTTTCCAAACATTTTAAAGACTGTTATCTCAGGGGCAGTTGGGTAGCTCAGTGGATTGAGAGCCAGGCCTAGAGATGGGAGGTCCTGGGCTCAAACCTGAACTGAGACACTTCCCAGCTGTGTGACCCTGAGCAAGTCACTTGACCCCCATTGCCTAGCCCTTACCACTTGTCTGACTTAGAACCAAGTATTGATTCTAAGAAGGAAAGTAAGGGTTTAAAAAATAAAATAAAGACCGTTATCTGTAAAAGAGGTTAGTTCTTGTTCAGTTTCTCTACAGAGTAGCAACAAGAACAATGTATGAATGAGACAAAGCATCAAACTTCAGCTTTGTGTGAGGATAAAATCTCTTACAATTATTCTTATCCCAAAGTGAAATGGGCAGCCATGGTAGATTTTAGAAAACTACCTATACCCAATCATTTGCTCTACAGCATTTTCAGTGATGCATAGAATAGGATATGGAGATGTTTATTCTTTTGCAGAGTCCAGGCATTCCAGGAATTACTATTTAGAATAAGGAATGTCAAATCAATCAAATACTCACCATCTGGATTAGACCTTAAAGTTTCTTCACCTAATGGTTTTCCCCTTAGACTCTGGTTGGATAATTTCTTTTGCTTTAGTGAATGTCTGGCTTGAGTTGTGATGCATGACTTGAACAAAATTAATGTTCCCTTCGAACTCAAAAATTTTGCATTTCTATAAATCTGAGATGGAGTTCCTTACAACTAAAAATACCTCCTATTTTTTAAAACTACCTATACCCAATCATTTGCTCTACAGCATTTTCAGTGATGTGTAGAATAGGATATGGAGATGTCTATTCTTTTGCAGAGTCCAGGCATTCCAGGAATCACTATTTAGAGTAAGGAATGTCAAATCAATCAAATACTCACCATCTAGATTAGACCTTAAAGTTTCTTCACCTAAAGGGTCCTTATAGGTTACTGTTTTCTTTTGAAGTTATTATGGTCATGGCACAAAGACCTCTACTTCTTTTCTGTGTTTATGAGCATTGAATTCAGTCTCTAAAATGCTCTAGAAATTCATTCAATCTGAAGGAGGTAATTGTGAATCTAGAGTTTTTGTTGACTCTGTCAGGAAGAAAACACTATTTATACATGTCAAAGAAATCTTGATGATGTAACTTATAGGGTTTCTGGTTGTTTAGAAAATTCCTTGGATCTCTTTAGTAATATAGAGATAGAGGCTCCCACAGAGACTTATCTCCCAAGGGATTCCCATTTTCTGGAAAAAAAAAGTTAATACTGTTCTCTGTTAACTCTTAATTCCTCTCTTCTCTGTGCACAGTCTTCTCAGCCTTTGATGCCAGTACTTTACTGATAAATTCTATCTTCTATCTTAAGATCTATCTATCTACCCAATTTATTTGAGTTGGGATTTTCCAGTTTTGTGGTGGTAGTTAAAAGCTTAATCATTCCTTATCATAAAATAGGCTGAATTTAGATATTATAAGAGATGAAGAAGTTGGGCAACTGACAGGCCTGAGTTTTCCCAGGAAAGATGAGAAGGACTACAAAAGCAGCATGTGAGTCTGTCATTAAACTTATTGGAGAAGATAAAAAATGAACTGGAAGTCCATAGTTGACATCAACAAGGTCCTCAATGGATGGTTGCCTAGTGAAAGGAATACAAAATGGAGGTCTGAAGGTGTCAAAGCCAAGTAAATAATAGTCAACTTCTCCTCTTGCTCCTTTAGATTAGGGGGTATGTGAGAAAGCATGTATAGCTTTGACAAAACATCTCTTATATGTGTCTTCAGAATGAGGTCTAAATCAACACCATAAAATAATAGTAATATGATAAGAAGTATTTAGGATGAAAAGGAGTTTAATTATAATGGGGAAGAATTCTAGAGCTTATTGTGAAAAAGGATGATAGCAGAAAGCTATGCTACCAAGCTCAGAATATACTTCCTTAATTGCTGATTTCACCAATAAATATATGCATATATTTAAATATATTTACATAAACATATGTGTATATACATGGATATAAATATTTATATACATATAAATATGCACTGATGTTCAGTGCTAGTATATGCATTTTCTATCCAAACAACATTTGGAGAACTTTGTCCTTGTAAGTGCACCTTACCTAAGAGCTATAGTGGCTAAGATACCTTAAGAAACTATAAGGATGATATTAGAAAATAAGTATTTTTGTATTACTTTAGAGATAAGAAGTAGAGAGCTGGCTTGAGGAAAAATTGGAGTTTCAAATAGAGCTGAGAGAGAGTATTAATTTCATATGTTGGAAGTTGTAATTGTTATTCTATGAGAGTTAACATGCTCTGGGTGTGGTATTCTGGCAGTTAGTTTCTGGAAGTTGACAGAGCCACTGGCAATTGGCTTCTGGCAGTCAACAGAGCCACACACAGGTTTTTTTCTCTCTAAGGACTAGAGAAGGTAATATCTTTGCCTCTCTCTATCTCTGTCTGAGTGAAAGTCTTGAAGGAGTGGAGTGTTTTCTTTTCCAGCTTGGGAAATACTATTCATTTATCTGTTATTGTGGATATATTAATTAAACTCTGAAAAGACCAAAGAAAACCTGGTCTTTGGTTTGGACTCTGAGTCTATTAGGGCTCAGAGTTCTAACCTGATTCTTGTTGAGACTCAACCAGCTAGCCTTGGTTATCTTTATAACTTAAAGGCAAAGTTAAGAATTATAGTGGTAGTTTTTTTTATGTAATAATTTTTATTTTTAGAAAAATTTTCCATAGTTACATAACTCATGTTTTTACTTTCCCCTTCACCCCCTCAACCCCTGCCCCCCCTCTGCTGTAGCCAATTTGCATTTCCACTGGTTTTATTATGTGTGGTTAGTCAAGACATTTACACATTATTGATAGTTACATGGGTGTGGTCTTTTCAGGTCTACAACCCCAATCATGTCCTCATCAACCCAAGTGTCCAAGCAGTTGTTTTTCTTCTGTGTTTCTACTCCTGCAGTTCTTCCTCTGAATGTGGGTAGTGTTCCTTTCCATAAATCCCTCAGAATTGTCTTGGGTCATTGCATTGCTGCTAGTACAGACGTCCATTACATTCAATTTTACCACAGTATATCAGTCTCTGTGTACAATGTTCTTCTGGCTCTGCTCCTTTCACTCTGCATCAATTTCTGGAGGTCTTTCCAGTTCACATGGAATTCCTCCAGTTTATTATTCCTTTGAGCACAATAGTATTCCATCACCAACATAGACGACAATTTGTTCAGCCATTCCCCAATTGAAGGGCATACCCTTGCTTTCCAGTTTTTTGCCACCACAAAGAGCGCAGCTATAAATATTTTTGTGCAAGTCTGTTTATCTATGATCTCTTTGGGGTACAATCCCAACAATGGGAGAGATTAGGTTTAGATCAACATCTCACACCATACACCAAGATAAATTCAGAATGGGTGAAAGACTTAAATATAAACCCAAAGAAGCCAGCTTTGGGGACAAAACCCCACTATTTGACAAAAACTGCTGGGAAAGGGGGCAGCTGGGTAGCTCAGTGGATTGAGAACCAGGCCTAGAGACAGGAGGTCCTAGGTTCAAATCCGGCCTCAGACACTTCCCAGCTGTGTGACCCTGGGCAAGTCACTTGACCCCCATTGCCTTCCCTTACCAATCTTCCACCTATAAGTCAATACACAGAAGTCAAGGGTTTAAAATTAAAAAAAAAAAAGAAAAAAAACTGCTGGGAAAATTGGAAAACAATATAAAAGAGATTGTACCTAGATCAACATCTCACACTCTATACCAAGATAAACTCAGAATGGGTGAATGACTTGAATATAAAGAAACTATAGGTAAATTGGGTGAGCACAGAATAGTATACTTGTCAGATTTATGGGAAGGGCAAGATTTTAAAACCAAGCAAGAGTTAGAAAAAATGACAAAATTTAAAATAAATAATTTTGACTATATTAAACTAAAAAGTTATTGTACAGACAAAACCAATGCTATAAAAATTAGAAGGGAAGCAACAAATTTGTAAAAAATCTTTATAACAAAAAGCTCAGACAAAGGTCTAATTACTCAAATATACAAGGAGGTAAATCAATTTTAAAAAAATCAAGCCATCTCCAAGTCAATAATGGGTAAGGGACATGAATAGTCAATTTTCAGGTAAAGAAATCAAAACTATTAATAAGCACATGATAAAGTATTCTAAATCTCTAATAATTAGAAAAATGCAAATCAAAACAACTCTGAGGTATCGCCTCACACTTAGCAGATTGGCTAAAATGACAAGGGAGAATAATGAATATTGGAGGGGATGTGGCAAAATTGAGACATTAATGCATTAATTGATGGTGGAGTTGTGAACTGATCCAACCATTCTGGATGGCAATTTGGAACTATGCTCAAAGGGCTTTAAAAAACTATCTGCCTTACCACTGCTTGCATTATACCCCAAAGAGATAATAAGGAAAATACCTTGTTCAAAAATATTTATAGCAGCGCTCTTTGTGGTGTCCAAAAATTGGAAAATGAGAGAATGTCCTTTGATTGGGGAATGGCTGAACAAATTGTCGTCTATGTTGGTGATGGAATACTATTGTGCTCAAAGGAATAAAGAACTGGAGGGATTCCATGTGAACTAGAATGACTTCCATGAATTGATGCAGAGTGAAAGGAACAGATCCAGGAAAATATTGCACATAGAGACTGATACACTGTGGTACAATTGAACATAACAGACTTTTCTACTAGCAGCAATGCAAAGATCAAGAGCAAGGCGGAGGGACTTATAAGAAAGAAAACTAGCCAGATTCAGAGGAAGAACTGTGAAAGTAGAAACACAGAAGAAAAACAACTGCTTGAACACATGGGCTGATGGGGATATTATAGGGGATGTAGACACTAAATGGTAACTCTAGTCCAAATATCAATAATATGGAATTAGGTCTTGATCAATAATACATGTAAAAGCCAGTGGAATTGTGTGTTGGTTAAGGGGGATAGGAGGGTTTGGGGAAGAAGGAAAGAACATGAAAAATGTAACTATGGGAAAATATTCAAAATAAAAATAAAAAAATTAAAAAAATTAAAAAGGATATTAGGAAAGGTTTCATGGGATGGCTATTCTAGGAATTCAAGATAAGATTTCAATAAGAATGAATATAGATGAATGTGCCACTTCCAGAGATCAGAAAAGGGAAGAATGAGAATGAGGAACATGGACTATTACCTTTTGCCTAGTTGTAAAATCCATGAAGTAGAGTCATGGGAAACAAGGCTAGAGATGTAATTTGAAGATAGATTGAAACTGAGATGGGTGTGAATGCCAGATTGAGGATTTTATAATTTGTACAATAGGTAATAGTATGATCCTGAAATCTTAATTACATGACGTGCTTAGACTATGGTTGTTATGTGTAAGAATAGTCATTCATCATGGACCATTTGCCTTACCATTGCTCTCCAAGCCCCTCCATGCATTTCCATCTGCCATGATACTTTATCCTTCAGTCCTCTCAGAATCTCCATCTGACTTATGGTTTAATCTTATATTCTAAATTCTTTACTAATAGGGAATAAATTTTTCTATTATATGATTTTCTGTTCTAAAATTTCAATTTGTGTTACATGGGCCTAGAGTAACCATGTCTTCTGTAGGAATTCAAACCTCATAAATAACATTTGGCTACCTAATTAGTCCCCAGTTTGTCTTATTCAATTCATCCTACTCTCATTCTGCCAGGTATAAATTCTCAGAGAAGGACAACCACACATAGTTATAGTCAAAGTCTTTCATAATTTTATTGATAACTTTATTTTGGGGGGACATACTCATACTAATCACCACCAAAGTCTGAAGACCTCATGAAGCTAATGATGCTTATAGATATTAATCATATTTTTTTTACTTAACAAGACAAATGAAAGGATAATAATGTCACAATTACTCATATATGAAAGAAAATTTAATAAGTAAGACATCATAATGTACATGTAAATCTGGCTCATATTCTTCTACCAATATATCCAATATTTACATTTATCAAGAAAGTGGTCACACAAAGAAACACAAAGGCACGGCAGTCAGGAAAACTGTCTACTTGCCATAACATACTTAAAAAAGACAACTTCCACCTCTGATTTCTATCTTGAGAATTTTCCAGAGGGGTTCTTTAAGAATAGTGGTTTCATTATTGAATAGATGCTTTTGGTTTTAGCTAAGTTGAGTTGTCCCATACAGTGTTTGACAATTAATATGACTTTAAGTGAGTGAGACAAACTAATCAGTCCACTTAGATGATTTCTCTGATTCTCTGCCTCCAAACTGTTCATTTCTTGGCAACAACTGTAGTATTTATCACTTTCAAGTTGAAGATTAGTTGATGCAGTTCTTGGATATGTGTTTTCACCTCTCTCATAATTTTTACTGGGTTCAGACTTTCTGTCCATTTTGTGAATATCCTCACCATAGCATATGGTTAGCAATAAAATTTTATTTTGTGTTCATAATAGCATAAATTACATCTGTCCCAGAACCAATGCAGCATCTGGATTGCTCTAATATATTATTGAACACTTAAAATTAAGAGAAAAAAATCTGAAAATCGAGTTAAAATAATTATTTATGTTAGAACTGTAAGCAGACCATGTTTTGAACAATTGAACTATCACTGTCTTTAGTTTTATGCATAGAAAATGCTTAATAGCTATTTGTTAAATTTAACGGAATTTAAAAAATTTAGAGGCCAAAGTGATACAATAGAAAAAAATAGGAAAAAAAAGTGATACAAAAAAAAACGAGACAAAGGTAACATGGGATATAAAAAAAATTATTGGGGCACAAAACCTAAGAGTCAAAAAGACAGATTAAGGAAAGTGAATTGCTAATGGACAGCAGGTTAAGGTGAAAGACAAAATCAATCTGAAAGACATAATGGCACAATAGAAAGTGTTAATTCTGGAGTCAGAGACAGGGTTCATGTTCAACTTTAGTGTTACCTGTACTCTTTAGAATAAGATATTTTAAAATGCTGAGCCTAAAATCTCTCTTTATAAAAATCAAGGGCTTAAGTTATATGGAGTCAGAAGTCCCTTCCTCTTTTAAAACTGGAATTTTCTAGTAAATTGAGGCAGCTAAGTGGCATAATAGATAATGTTTGACTTGAAGTAAAAAATACCTCAGTTGTTACAAGCTGGGTAATTATTTAACTTTGTTTCATTTTTAGTTTCTTCATCTGTCCAATGGGGATAATAATGCATCTATTTTACAAGGTTGTTGTGAAGATAAAATAAGCTAGCATATGTGAATGACTTCATAAACTTTTTAGTCTATCCAAATGTTAGCCATTAACTATTGACAAGTGGCTTAGTACAACAACACAAGTAAATTACAGACTTATGGTTTCCAGAGAATGGCTGACTATGGTATAATTTGGCTCTGAAAGTGCTTGCAACCACTTTGACTTAATATATGATATACTTACAATTTTGCTACTAATAGATCTCTATTTGATGACTGCAAAAATTATCCATGCATTGTAACTGAGACAGGGTACAAAAAAAAAAACAAAAGGAGATGATAGGAAAATGGAAGGAATGTCAGTCTATGCTGTCACATGAGGACACAAGATAATGTTCCTCTAAAGTAAAGCAAAGTCAGTAAAGTTTTTATCCTTTCACTATGAACTTTTTTCCTATTCATGAGAACTCCCTTCTCTCCAGAATCTTCTTCAGGGCAATCTTGACATCTTTATTCCTTAGGCTGTAGATCAGTGGGTTCAGCATAGGCATTACTACGGTGTAAAAGACAGAGGACACTTTCCCCTGGTCCATGGAGTTGATAGAAGAAGGTTGCAGATACATGATTCCGGCTGAACCAAAAAACAGAGCAACACCCATGATGTGGGAGCTGCAAGTGCCAAAGGCTTTGGATCTTCCCTCTGTTGACTGGATACGGAAGATGTTGAAGAGAATGACAGCATAAGAGCTAAAGATGGTGAGGGTTGGGATGAAGAAGTTAAATAAAGTGAAAGCTAGAATCACTACTTCATTAATGTAGGTGCTAGAACAGGCAATCTTCAAGAGGGGAAGAAGATCACAAAAGAAATTATTGACAATATTGTCCTTGCAGAAGTAAACTCTTAGCACACAGCCAGTGTGAACTGTGGCACCGAACACAGCTATTATACCCACTCCAGCCACTAGCCAGAAGCAAACATTATGGGGCATGATGATATTATATAGTAGAGGGCTACAGACAGCAACATAACGATCATATGCCATCACTGCCAACATGTGGCACTCTGCTATAGCAAAAATAAGGAAGAAGTAGAGCTGGGTTATGCACTCAGGATAGGAGATGATATTATACTCTGACACAAATTTCACCAGCATTTTGGGTGTGATTATAGTGGAGTGACAGAGATCAATGAAGGACAGGCTACTGAGTAAATAGTACATGGGGGTGTGAAGGTGAGAACTGAGCACAATCAGTATGATCATACCTAGGTTCCCCATCACAGTGACCACATAAATACCAAGGAACAGGAAGAAAAGGGGCAGCTGGATCTCTGGCCAATCAGTTAGCCCTGAAAGCATAAATTCAGTCACTGGGGAGTTATTTCTCATGTCCATCCTCTGGGACAGGATCTGTAGGGATAGGAAAGAAGTACCACTTTAGAGAGAATCCCAATTATTACTCTACCCATCAGAGTCTCATACAAAGGAATAGATTCATATCCCTGTTCTCTCTTAGTTCCTTTGAATCTAACTCTAATACTGCTGGACACCAAATAATTCTTCAAAACTCATAGTAATATTTGGCATTCATGCTGTGCCTAACTTTGTCATAGAAAAATAAAGATATAGCTGTTGGGAAATGATTGCTGCTAAGAACACACTGAGAAATTATCTGGTATAGAGTATGAAATGATTTGACATTGAGGTAGGAAGACCTAGGTTGAAATCCCTCCTTAGATAATTACTAGTTCAGTAATCTTGTAGATGTCACTTAAATTCTGTGGACCTTAGTTCCTTTTCTATAAAAGGCAGACATCACACTAGATGATTTTGGTAATCCCTTTCATCTCTTATTATACACTAAATAGGGGATGGGAATGACTTTTTCTTGGTATTTTTGGATACTCATATTCATCCTTCAGCCTCCTGCTTTGGTTTGTGAATTCTGTTGAAGCTGCCACTAATTGGAGACTGAGTTTTCCTGGGTGGGATAATGTCTCCATGTCACAAATAAGAAAAGGGGCTCAGTGACTAATTTTAACTATTGAGTAAAAATAAAATCCATTGAATAAGGTTTCTAATAGACTAAGCTATGCTTTGGAGGACTAAAGAAGCCATTTTAATTATCATTCTCATCATGCATGCTTCCATTCAACCATATTTGGGTTTTTGTGATACTGCTTATTTTTGCTCCTCCTCCCATCTGTCTAACTGATTCTTCTCAAGTCTTTTTTCCTGGACCATCATCCACATCATACTCACTAACTACCAATCCTCTGCTTCCATCCTGAGTTTACTTTTCTTAGTTTTCTACAATTTCCTTCTTGTTTGACTTTATTATCTCAGAGGCATTTAATTATAATTTTTATGTTAAGGATTTCCAAATCATTATATACAGCCATAGTTTTTATCCTGAGTGTCATCCCACCATCACCAGTTGTCTTTCAAACATTTCAGAGAAAATATCACAGAAGCATCTTAAGATGCCCAAAACAACTCATTATCTTTCCCCAAATAGTTATCTCTCTTCTAACTGACCCATTTATGTTGAAAGTTTCAACACCCTCTTATTGAAGTTTGCAACCCAATTCTCATTCTTAAATCTTCACTGTTACTCCATATATCAAAACAGTGATCAAATCTTGTCATTGTTAACTTTACAACATTTTTTTCACTTTGACCCTCTCTTTACTTACATATCAACTGATGTAATTCTGATTCTGAAAACTTTTTGTCTGAACTCCCTTCTACCTCAACTACTGCAATAGGACCTTTACTTGAGGTTGCCCCAGTCCAATCCACCCTTTATATAGCTTCCAAAATCATTTTACTAAAGTGCATGTATGACCATGCCAATCTCCTGTTCAATAAACTCTATTACCTCTAAGATCAGGTATAACATTTTCCATTTGACATTTAAATCTCTTCACAAGTTGGCATCAGTCTACCTGAGCCAATCTCAGCCAAACCTCTATTTAATAAACTCTATTAATGTTATCTCTCTATCTTTCTTTCTATCTATCTATGTATCTATCTATCTATCTATGTATCTATGTATGTATCTATCTATCTATCTATCTATCTATCTATCTATCATCTAGTGATCTATCTGTCATGATTTTGCATGTTTTATATAATATATCTATATATATAATAGTGTACTTATTTTGGATATATACATATTTATGTCTACAAAATACACACATTTTCCATTTCTTATTTAAAGCCCTATCCGAACATGACATGAACCTACTCTTCTACCCTTGTTACATGTTCCTCCCCTTCATACACACTATATTCTTCAGCAAGGCTGGTTTTCTTAATTTTCTTCATACTTGACAGTATCATTTCCAGTTTCTATGCCTTTGTCCTGCTTGCCTCCCATAACAGAAATATGCTTTCTTTCCACCTCCGCCTTTTAGAATCCCTAAATTTCTGCATGGCTCCAATTAAACACTGCTTCAACGTGATACCTTTTCTTACTTGCATCCTGAAGTCATAATGCCTTTCCTCCAAAAGTATTTTCTATTATTTGATATAAGTACATGTTTTCTCTGACTACACTACACACTAAGTTCATTCCAGGAGGAAATATTTAACTTTGTTCTCTCTCCTAGTACCTAACACAGTGCCTAGAACATAGAAAGCATTCAAAGAATGCTTATTTATTGTTTAAGTCACCAACACCTCATAAGTCATATTTAGTGAAGGGATAAAGAGACTGGGCAAACATTTCAAAGAGCTTTGTGTTTCCATAGACTTGAATTCAGAAAGAGGAAGCAGAGAATTAAAGGTAGTTACTCACCTTTCAATGGTAAGCCTTAGCACTCTTTAACAAAAGGTTAGAAATGAAAATTGGTCTTAATGTGATATCTGATAACAATTTCCAGTACTAGTCCTTCTGCTTCTTTTGTGAAAACATGAATTTCAGTTTTTGGTTTTGCTATTGTTCCTTATCTTCAAGAAATTGTTTCTGGAATCATTATCTCAGATCATTGTCTAATAATGCAGAAGAGAAAATGTAGCTTCTCAGTTTTACCAAAATGATTGAATAATGTGACCATTTTTAATTTTTTAAATTCTGAATTAATAAAATAATTTAATATCACTGTTTCATAGCTTGAACAGCAATGTAAAAAGTGCCTAACTTACCATAATCCTTCTAATATTAACTCTATGAGAACTTGAATCTTCATTTGCAGAATCCTTGGACATTTAGAGATAGTTTATCCTACGGGTCTCACCTCACCAGGTATCCAACTGGGCTGGAAAGAAACCACTAGTGTTTGTCCCTTTTCTTTTCACCTGCTGTGCCCTTTTGTTACTTTGTTTTTTAAATATATTTCCTCTGTGGAGAAGAATTCCCCTCTGTAACCTGGCTCTTGGACTGCTGCCAGTGGGAGATGGGAAGACTGAGTCAGAAATATGGGACCAAAATTTCAGAATGAATACCTGACTAGTGTCTTCTTTGAGATGAAATATCTCTTGAAAATTTGAAGATTTGGGAAGAAAAGATTCCCCAAATTGTACTTTACTCTTTCCTTCCTTCCTTTCCTGCTTTTCTCTACTGGGAACTCATTGTGATACCTAGGATTCCAGACTGCACAAGGGACCAACCACTTGTCTATGGTGTCGGCATTGCAATGAGACCTGTATGACAAAAATATCTTGGATCTCGATGGAGAAAAGGTCCTGGGGGATCAATTTAAATGTATCATTTATGTAGACATCCTTAGAGAACTCTGAGTAAATAGCTGAGAAAGTTTCTCTCAGTTTATGTTAGTCAAAAATGCCAGATGTTCTTTTATGTCCAAGGATGAGTACCAACATCAAACTATATGTATGTTTCTGAACTATTGATATATATGTGTTCATTATATGACAATAATAACCAATGGGTTTCCTTAATCCTCTTTTGGAAACATATTTAGGATCTTATGGTCATAGACACGTGGCCACATATGGCCTCATACAGAGAGGTATGGGGTTGAATGCCAAGGATGAAACATTTGCTGTAGTGTAGTGTAGACACTCTGTGCCAGAGGTCTGTAGGCCAAAACAACAAAACTCCAGTACAGAGTGTCTAGTTCTGGGACTTCCAGGCTGTTAGGGGACCTTTGACCTCATTTCCAGCCAGCAGATCAGGGAGCAGCATAATGCCATGGGGGTTGCATCTCTGGGGGCCCTGTGACCGCCATCGCCAGCAACCATATTACCACAGCAACTATGATCCAATGTACTGTTCTGGGGTATTATGGATTTCTAATTGACCATCATTACTGAGATAAGTGAGGGGGAGGCTTAGAGAGGCAAGGACCTATGGTATAGATGCCATTTCCTGCCATTAGAAATAGTGGCAGCCATCTTAATTTACATAAGGAATGCCATCTTGCAGCATAGTGCAGACTCCATTTCAACACTATTACTGTTGGGAATCCTTATTAACCCCTATTTCTGCTTATTAACTCTACCCTTTCCTAAAAGACAGTTGTATGTGCCATCTTGTGATCAGGTAAGCTAGTTAACCACTAATTGCCTGCAGGGCTAACAGGCTATCTATAATTCTATCTTCTGTGACTGCCTTCCTGATGGAGAACCAAAAAATAAAAAAACTAAGGTTAAGTAAAGGAAGTGGTAGTAGCAGTAGCTGACCCTTTCAAGAGACATGGACCAAGATGTATGACATTATAGGAAAAAAATAGCAGATCATTTTGCATTCTATGTACTGGAACAGTAGTAAGCAGAACATGGAATATAAATAGACATTTTGAAACTTATCATTGCCAGCTCTTGAGAAAAAAAGTGAGGATGAAAGGAAAGAATACATTTCCAGACAGTTACACCTTTATAACAGCCAATCTAATTCCATCCTTAAATTTGTAAAAGGCTCTACAAATTTAACATCTCCAAGTTTGAGCATTGCTCACTCCATAGCTCAGCATGGAAAAGCTCTCAGTTAGGGAGAATTTATTTAAAAAAACTCTCCTGAGATGTGCAACAGTTCTATTTCACAATATGCAGAATAAAGATGCAATCATTAAGAGAATACCTGAGTTACCACTCAGTAGAAATATCATAAAAGACTGAATAATGAGACTGAACATAAATGTACAACATCAATTAAAGAAAGATATAAGTAATTGTAAGTATTTTTCGATCTCTCGATGAAACTATTGATGTCATATCACATGCTCAGTTGGTCATTATTAGTTGATATTCTGATGGTCTCACTATGAGAGAAGAGTTGATAAAGTTAGCATCAGTGCCAACAAGTACATCAAGAAATGGAATATGTGAGGTTGTTATACATACATTCCGTGACCTAAACACTGATATATCTAAAGTTGTGTCAGTGATGACAGATGGGGCACCAAACATGGTGGAGAAAAAAGTTGGATTTGTCAAATTATTTAAGGAAACTATTGGACATCTAATTGTGCCTTTTCATTGTATTATTCATTAGGAGGCTTTATGTGCCAAGGCAGGATTCTCCAACTTAAACTACTTAATGTCAGTTGTTGCAAAAATAGTTAATTTAATAACTGCCACCCCCTTCATGAGCAAGAATTTTCTGCTCTTTTCCTGGAAGTTGACTCCACCTACAGTGGACTGCTGATGTACAATAATGTAAGATGGCTGAAATGAGGCAAAGTTCTTGAGCTCTTTGTGGAGTACTTTGAAGAAATTAAGGTATTTCTTGAGGATAAGGACTTGGGAAACTTTCCTCAGCTCAATGATGATATGTGGGTCAACACCCTGATGTTTTTTACAGATCTCTCTGTACATATTAATGAACTGAATTTAAAGTTACAAGGCTTTGACAAAAGTATTGACATTATGTTTGGATACATAAAAGCTTTTGAAAGTAAACTTAAAATTTTCAAGTGAGAGGTAGAAACTAAAACTTGTAAATATTTTCCTCTAGTAACAAAGTATTTTGAGGTCAGTATAGCTGTACAAAGTGAAATGGAACTCTTGCATCTAAGGAACCAGCATGTTTTAGACATATTACTTGACCAGTTCAGTGATAGATTTAATCAATTTAGAAGCCTAGAACAGACCATGAAAATAATTAAGTATCCTGCTATAGTAGTCTATGGTAGTTTGGAATTAAATGGTTTCTAATGGATACAAATTGATGATTTGGAGAAGTAACTTGCAGAATTTCAAGACAGCATCTGGGCTCAGGTGTTTTTTGACTTGAGGTCAAAGCTTGAGAATCTGGAAAGGTGCTGCTTGGAGAATCAAGAGGAGTGCCACTACAAACAGGAAATTTAGACTGCCTGGAACCAATTACCAGACACTTTTAGTACCCTGAAATATATAGCAATGGCTTTACTCACAATTTTTCTCTCTATGTACTTTTGTGAGACCTTATTCTCAGCATAAAATAATATCAAAACCAACAAAAGAAACAGAATGACAGATGAAGTTAATAGCACTTGCTTGGGCTTGGGCTTGAAGTGTACAATCTTCAATTGAAGATTTAGCAGCTAAATGAATTTTCATTAGCCAATGAAATTCAGCAACAAAAAAGACATTAATAGGCATATTAGTTAAAGAATTCCCCCTCCTCCTCACTTATCTTAGTTCACGGCACCCCACACAAGTTAAATAATATCAAGACCAACAAAAGAAACTGACTGACAGATGAACAAAGAAGTCACTAAGCAGGTAAGTTAAATAATTAGTTTTTGGTTTATTAAATACAGTTATATACTACAATTGTTATTTAAACTATAAATATAGGAAAATTATGGTGTTTTTTTTCTTGAAGTGACACCCCCCCCAAGTTATACTCAAGTTTTTTTGTGAATTTTGACACGCCAAGCTCAAAAGGTTGACCATCAGTGGTCTAGAAGCAAGACCATTCCTGGGACTGATGGGCTCACTAGCCTATTTGAGGCAACTGGTCAGAGGTTGAAATTGAATTGTTGGCATAAAGGATTATCCTTAGGGATTGTTTCCCTAAGTCATGGCTTTGTGTGTGTATCAGGATAGAACCAAAACTGGTTGTATGAGAGGTCCATATATATTCAGGACATCTGTATGCATGGTCTTGTATTGTCTTCATCAATGTCTAAGGAAAAGTGGTCAAGAAAAAGGCTGAAATTTGTCTCTTGTGGCATATGCTGCCTTTCCTGTCTTCCTCAAGGTGCCTGTATCAATTAGGTCTCCTCATCTGCCTTGTGACTATGTGCTAACATTAACTATTAAAGTGTGGTCATATTGGGTGCTATGGAAAAAATAAATATATATTTTCTTTAATAGGTATAATAAAAACTCGTTGTTTTTCATGTCACTTTCAATGAAAGTTAACACATTTTTATTAACCACCTACTGTATCCAAGATATTTTAATGTGTTAGAAGCATAAAGGTGAATAAAAAGACATATACTCTGTTCTTAATCAAAGTTAGCAAAAGAGAGAAGTAGCTATACAAATAACTATAGTACTTGTTAGAATGCAATTAACTATGTGATGATGATATAATGTAAATATGTATATAGTCAAACAACATGGCAAAAGAGATGTAAAGAAAGATCATTTCTAAAAAAGGATATTAGAAAAGGTTTCATGAAATGAGGCACTTGTTCTAGGACTTGAAGATAAGATTTCAATAAGAATAAATATAGGTGACTATGCCCCTTCCAGAGAGCAGAAAAGGGAAGGAGGAGAAGGAGGAACATAGCCTAATACAATTTGACTAGATGTAGAATCTATGAAGCAAAGACATGGGAAACAAGGCTAGAGATGTAGTTTGAAGATAGATTGAGATTGAGATGGACGTGAATGCCAGACTGAGGACTTTAAAATTTGTGCAATTGGTAATGATGTGCAATAATATGATACTGAAATCTTAATTGCATAACATGATCAGATTATGATTATGGACCCTTTGACTTACCATTGCTCTCCAAGACCCACCATGCATTGCAATCTGCTTTGATGCTTTATCCTTCAGCCAACTTGGAATCTCCATATGACTTGTTTAACATTATATTCTAAATTTCTTACTAATAGTGAATTTTTTTCTATTCTATGATTTTCTATTCTAAGACTTCAACTCATATAATATGGGCCTGGAGTAGTCATGTCTTCTTTAAGAATTCATGCCTCTCATAAATAACATTTGTATACCTAATTAGTCTCTAGTTTGTTTTGTTCACTTCATCCTACTTCCACTCTATCAAGTATAAATTCTCAGAGAAGGACAACCACACATAGTTATATTCAATTCTCTTTCATAATATTCAAACTCTTTCATAATTCTATTGATAACTTTATTTTTGGGGAACATACTCATACTAATCACCACCTAAGACTGAAGGCTTCATGAAGCTAATGATGCTTCTAGATATCAAACATAATTGTTTATTTAACAAGGCAAATGAAAGGATAATAACATCACAGTTACTCATATAGTAAAGCAAATTTAATAAGTAAGATATCATAATGTACATATAAAAGTGGTTCATATTGTCCCACCAATATATCCAAGATTTATATGTATATTTATAGAAGACAGTGGTCACAGAAAGAAACACAAAGCCACAGGCATTAGGAAAAACCTTCTACTTGCCATAACTCCTTAGTGTTGAAACTATGGCAAGTGTGCTGAAAAAGGCCGCTCTACTCCCAATTTCCACTGTACCTAAGGACATTTTTCTCTTCACCCATCCCTCTGTCAAGCAACTCAATGGGAGCATTTCCTCCCTTCCATGTTTGCCATGAGGTAGGGGCTCACATGTGGTAAGAGGGTGCATTTTGGGCTCTTGGTCTCTAAAAGGTTCACTGTCACTGATTTACACAAATATTATCCATTAAATATTGACAAATGCCTTAGAACAAGAACACAAGAAAATTACAGACTTCTGTGACACTGTGACTAATTGAGAGTATAAGTGTGGATTTGAGGTAAAACAAGGATATCTCATCTTGGAAGGGGACTGGAAGCCAACCCCAAGGAACTCTGAGAGAATTCCATTTGGGAGGGGCCAGCAGCAAGAGGAGTTTGGAGGAGAATTCTGAAGGTCCTCAACTGTCACTTCACTACTCTCCTGACTGGACGAGGAGTTGGGGGGTTGGTTCTTTGGTTGGGAGTTTTGGATTGTGGGGTGGATCTGGAGTGAATTGGTTTCCTCTGTACTTTTATGTGTGACTATTGGAAGATCACAAATACCAACAAAGAAGACATTGAACAGCCATTCTCCAATTTGGTTGGAGAGGCTGAACTCCTGGGGGGTGGGGGAGTGGCTTTGAATGAGGGGGAATCCCTTCCCTGATCTTGCCTGAATCAATTGATCCTGTTACTCTCCTGTGATATTAGTTTAGAAATATTTGATAGGAGACTGTATGGGAGAAGTGAGTGAGCTACTGAGACCAAGCCACAGAAGAAGTCCAGAGCTGCTCTCTTAAAGAGAAGACTAAGCTAATAGAGTAGTTCATCCTTTCCCTCCTTCCTTGATTTCCCTATACCTTTCCCCCCTGTACCCTGAATTTAATTTATCTTTTAATAAATCCCTGTTAGTTTGATACTTAGAGTCTGGAGAAGTTACACTGAGGAGGGAGGTTACTGATCTTGTGGCTGAAGGGAAGACCATTACCTTGATTCCATCTTGAGGGTTAAAGCTACTTGTACTTAGGAGTTGGGGGAAGGCTTGTCTCAACAGGGCTGGCTCTGAGGGTGGGATCCCATCCATTAAGGTCAGAACTGAACCCCAACACCTTCCTTCAACATCTCCATTATAGCTTTGCCACTTTGGGAAGCTCATTGACTTTATTTCCCTCATAGGTCTTCCCTGGGGATGGGGGTGAGTGAATAGGTGATCTGGCCCATTGAAAGCTAACAAGAGTGGAGTCAAGATACAACCCCCCTACCATCAATACTTACCCCTATACAAGAAAGTGTATAAAAATTAAAAGGAGATAATAGGAAAAGGGAATAAGGAACATGTCAATCTATCCTGTCACATGAGAAGACAAGATAGTATTCCTCTTAAAGTAATGCGACATCAACAAAATTTTCAATTATTTCATTATGAACTTTTTCCTATTCAAGAGAACTTCCTTCTCTCCAGCATCTTCTTCAGGGCAATCTTGACATCTTTATTCCTTAGGCTGTAGATCAAGGGGTTCAGCATAGGCATTACTATGGTGTAAAACACAGAGGATACTTTCCCCTCGTCCATGGAGTTGGTAGAAGAAGGTTGCAGATACATGAATCCGGCTGAACCAAAAAATAGAGCAACCCCCATGATGTGGGAGCTGCAAGTGCCAAAGGCTTTGGATCTTCCCTCTGTTGACTGGATACGGAAGATGCTAAAGAGAATGACAGCATAAGAGCTAAAGATGGTGAGGGTTGGGATAAAGAAGTTAAATGAAGTGAAAGCCAGAATCACTACTTCATTAATGTAGGTGCTGGAGCAGGCAATCTTCAAGAGGGGAAGAAGATCACAAAAGAAATTATTGACAATATTGTCCTTGCAGAAGTAAACTCTAAGCATGCAGGCAGTGTGAACTGTAGCACCAAGCACAGCTATTGTACCTACTCCACTCACTAGCCAAAAACAGATCTTATTGGACATCATGACATTATAGAGTAGAGGACTACAGATAGCCACATAGCGGTCATATGCCATCACTGCCAACATGTGGCACTCAGAAATAATAAAAATAATGAAAAAATAGAGTTGAATCATACACTCAGGATAGGAGATGATGTTCTTCTCTGACACAAAGTTCACAAGCATTTTGGGGGTGATGACAGTGGAATGACACAAGTCAATGAAAGAGAGACAACTGAGAAAATAGTACATGGGGGTGTGGAGATTGGAACTAAAAATAATCAAGAAGGTCATGCCCAGGTTTCCTACCACAGTGACTACATATATACCCAAGAACAAAAAGAAAAGAGGGAGTTGGAGTTCTTGTTGATCTGTTAAGCCTGCAATGATAAACTCAGTCACTATAGAATCATTTCCCTTCTCTGAGTGGTGGACCTGTAGGATTGGGAAAGAAGTAGGCCATTAAAATGGATTTCCATTTGCCCTCCCTCCCTTCTACACACATAAGAAGTTGTTTACATAGAATAGATACCTCTAAATTTTGGATTTTTTTGTAATGTGGGATTTTTTTCATTGTTCTTGTCACACTGTTATTATGTATAACAAAGTCTTTTTTCTTATTTATGATCTTTGTCTCCTTACTATACTATCAAAGATGCCCTCAGATTAATCCTAATAGTCCTGGTATTACCCATACTAGCAATATTCTCACCAGATATATTAGGCGACCTGGACAACTTCACACCAGCCAACCCACTCAGTACCTCTCCACATATTAAACCAGAGTGATACTTCCTAATCACCTACCCAGTCATCCAATCAATTCCCACCAAACTAGAAGTTATAGCCCTCCTAGCATCCATCCTAGTATGAATAATCATCCCATTTCTCCACACATCCCCACAACGAAACCTGATATTCCGACCTATTTTGTAAATACTATTTTGAACATTAACAGCCAGTTTCCTCACCCTAACCTGAATTGGGGGCAAGCCAGTAGAACAACCATCCATCATCTTTGGTCAACTAGCCTAAATCTTATACTTCACACTCATTATTGTCCTAATGCCACTAGCAGACATATTAAAAAAACTACATACTAAAACCAAGTAAGTTAATAAATATATTGGTCTTGTAAGCAAACAATGAAGGAAACCTCCTTTCTAGGACAACATTCAAAGGAATGTAACAAACATCTCAACTCAACACTCAAAGCTGATATTCTACTTAAACTACTTCCTTATATATTTCAATTTGTAAATTATCCCAGTATCGAATTCGCTTTTATAAATTAAATGTATTAAATTTGGTTTCTATGTATATAGCACATGGAATTATTTACTCCAGCATATCTCAAATATATTATACTCTTATGTTACTAATTACATATCTCAAAATAAATATTAGCATAATAGTATCTATGATCACACACCAAGAAATTAGCTATGCCCAACATTTCCTCTTTGTTTACTAAGAAAAGGATAAGCTACTGTTGTAGAGTGATTCTGTTGATAATAATAAATACTCAGGCGTTATGAAAAAGCATGGCATTTGGTGTTTCATTTGGCCACTTTCTGGGACTTTTCTCTTCCCAGTTCTTGTTCATGTTTTGGAAATTCTACACACAACAGAGAACAGACCTGTGCTGTCCTTCAAAAGAGACTGGACTCTATTACAGTGGGAATCATAAGTACTGTCTTCTTTTCTGAGATAAGAAACTATATTGGGCAGCTAGATAGACTTCCTACCAAGTGATTCTGGGAAAATTGTTTACCACCAGTTCCCTAAAACCACTCTTTTGTTTTAGAATCAATACTTAGTAACAAAAGTTGAGGATTTAAAAAAATGAAAAATATTGTAAGAGAATCTCAGTTGCTGCCCAAAATCATTCAGTAAAAATGTAATAACCTTCTCTATTGAAACAATTAACCAAGGGATTAAGGGATCAGAGCCACCATGATGCTCTATATCTCTAGATATTTTGAAGTCCTACTCAGAGGCATTCTCATGTCCATAGTACTCAGTGCTAACTATGGGTCAAAGAAGATGAGCAAGTCAGGTTTCACAGTGATCTGGGTCTCTTTTAGTTTAAAAGAAAAGGTCAGGGCAGTTCAATCAAGGTACTCACCCTCCACTGTTGGGTCTTCATGGAAGGAATCTATGGATCTTGCCAATGAAGTCAGGTTTGATAATCTGTAGTATGGACCTTTCTGTTCCTTTTTTTCCCTAGTGATATAAGCATGAACTTAGATTTCTTAGTTTCCTTTGATTTTGGAGTGATGACAAGATGATATTTTTATTATTACTTCATCTGAAGTTTCTTTTATATATACTGTTGATTTATGAGACAATGGGATTTTATTTTTAATGCAGTTTCCAAGGACTTCATTATGAACACACAAGAGTCTATTTCCCCAGGGTTGTAGCTCATCAAGAACACAGACTTATCTTGGAAAAAGTAATTTGTCTTCATCACTATATTCTTGTCCCAAAACATCTTAATCAGTGAATTCTAGTTGCACTTTCCTTATTTAATACTTTACCTCATAGGCTAGTTCCTTTCTCATTTTTCCTCTGAGAATTCCCAATGCATAAAATCTCTCTAACAATTAATATTTGCACCTGCTTTGCAACTTCTAACCTTAGAAAATTCATGGATACAATGAGAAATGTTTTATTAGTTACCAAAAGTCAGAAAATCAGTGTTTGTGAGATAGGACTTGAACACATTTATTCCTGACTTCAAGGACAATTCTCTATCTACTATAAAAAACTGACAAGTTTGGCATTAATATCTAAAAATAGTTATGTCCAAAATATATTAATCAATACCAAATATAGTTATTAAATTACACAGAAACATGCAATTTCTATTTTAATTTTTCAAAATTGGAGCTATGAGCGGTTCACTTTAAGGAATTATCTATCTCTCGTGATAATTGTGATTTTTGAAATATAGTTTGATGCTCTAGTATGTGATAGAATTCTAATATTGAATCACTTAGTCTGAGTGGTTCTAATGACCATAAACTTGTAATCAATGACTGTCTATCCATTTCCACTCTCCTTTACTAATTCTGACCATATGTTAATCTTGTAAATTATCCTAACTCCTTACTGGATGAGACTCCCAGCCAATTGCAGCAGATGCATTCCAACAAAAATTTCTGGTATCCCTGATTATAGATTTGGATGCTCATCCATTTTCTGTTCCTTGTTAGGAAAGTACTGCGCAAGAGTCTACTATCAATAAGTGACCTGTGGTATTTCTCCACCATATCTGAATTTGATTAGGAATATCTTCACATAAATATAGCATTGATTACCTCTTCTACATCAACTTAACTTGAAAGTATAAAATTTTCCTCCCTAGAATCATTGCTGAATATATACTCCCACCAAGATTTTGCCACTTTCTTAGTGATGTTCACATGAATAACTCTGGTCCTATATGTCCAAATCGCTATTTGTGCTGCTGTCTAGTGAGACCTTGTGAGTACTTTTATCGTTTTGTACTTACTGCATTATATAGTAATTAAACTCATGCTTGCACTAGCTTCCTGTATACCAGTTTTCCATACCTCTCAACATGTGTCTTTTCTCTGACTTGGTCACTGAAGCCAAATAGAGAATTTGGGAAGTAATAAGACTGGCATTCAGTCCCACTTCTGACAATTACTCCATTCCTTATCTTGGAAAAATTACTTAATTCCCTGAGTTTACATTTTCTCATCAGTAAAATAGGAAATTTTACTAGATAGTTACTTAGCTCTAGAAACATGGTTCAATGATTCTATGATCCTATCATCCTTGTACCAGAATTTTATCCATTTTGGAGAAGCAAACAAACAATAGAAAAGAGAATCAGTTAAAATTATATTTAAGGTAAAGAAAATAACTGTGTATGTGTGTCCTCAACAATGTAGAATTTATTCAGGAAAGAAGCTAAAGGGGGAAAATGGCATCTTTTAAAAGAGATATTTCAAGAAGAGATCAGTTCATCTTCTTTCTTTCTAAGTGTGTGGACAGGGAATATATGATCTGAAGACTAATATAGGGATCCAAAGTTAAGGAACAGAGCCACGTTTAGAAAACTTAAGTGACAATATAATAGAGAAATAACCTTTTGCACCTCAGTGTAAATTACAAATGACTACAATGTGGTGATATCTTTTCTTATCCTCCCTTCTAACCAGTTCATTATCATCAAGTAATGAATCAGTAAATATTTATTCATGCTAAGTTGTGCTCACCAATGAGCTAAGACAGGGTGGAATTATATAGCCAGATGAAGAAATATCAGTATTGAGTTTGGAAGACCATACTGACAAACTACCATGAAATAACAAAGCAAGCAAAATATTACAAAATTATGTTTTACTTTGAGGATTAAAAAGTATAAATGCCTTTGATGAGATGGAAGTTTAAAAAGACAAATTTGTAGAGAAGGTAGAAATTTATCAGAATCTTTAAAAATGGGAAAAGTGTAGATATTCAGAAAGTAGTGGAGAAGAGTCCTACTGATAAGAGGACGGTAATGACTTTCAGGGGGAAGATGGGAATGGGAATGCATTCAAAAGGGTTTGTGATATATTTGAGGAGAATGGTCTAATGAGACTAAGAGGATCATTTTGGATAGCTGTGGTAAGAATTGTGTATGGAGATCATTGAAAGTCAATCATGGAAAATGTAAACTTGATAGGGCAAGAAATGATAATTCACTTGATTTGTATTATTTTAAATGAATAGTTATGCTAGAAGGTACCTTTTAGATGTCATATTGAGTTCTACTCCCAAATTTCTTATTCCTTTATTTTCTGCTTCAAATTGTCTTTGATATGATTTTATATGATTTTATGAGTTCATCTGTTAATTTTACTAAAGAACACTTTAGGCATTGACAGATGTGAATGAAATAAATATCAATCAATTGGTTAAATAATGTTCAAATGTTTACTATTTGTCAGGCACTGGAATAAGCTCTGGTAATATAAAGAACAAAAATGAAGTATTCTTTTTGCTCATATCCTTTACATTTTAACTAAACTCTAATTGTTAGATATTTTTTCATTGTATGTTTCTAAGATCATTTTATGTAGCTAATCTTTAGATTCTATAAGGTTATAGGTTCTGTAAGGCTTCTTACCAGGGAGATTTTTCTGTGTCCTTGAATATGAATGTGAAAATGTATTGTGAACTTATTTCTTTTGATTGATATATCTAAGCTGAAAATGGGGTTTGCCTATGAAAGATTTATAGCCTGGACAAAGCCAGAAACAATGGCATTTGATGGAACATCATGACAAGACATTTTTTTCTCCCCAAAATAAAAAAAAGAAGAGACTTTTGTTTTGGAACATGTCCTCTACAGTTTGGGAGTGTCAGATACATTTGATGAATATATAAGGCTGACTTTTCTGTATTTGATGCTCAAAATTTTGTACATATCCAAGATTTTGCATACATCTTACCTGGAGATCAATGAAGAAGGCATAAATGTTTCTGCTACCACTAGAGCAGCCAAGATACTAACAAAAACAAAGGAGAGGAATGTTTGTGAAAGGAGAGAAAATGTATGCTTATTACTGGAAAAATTTAGAAAAAAATTTTAAACTGTGTTCATTGTGGAATTAAAGAGTGTTGAGATCACAGTTAGGAATAGCTGGTTAAAAACAGTTTCTGCCTTTTGTTGAAATATACCATAAACAAAGGGAAGTTAGGTGGTCCAATAGATACGATGCTTGGCCAGGATTCAGAAAGACTCATCTTCCTGAGTTCATATCTGCCATCAAATGCTAATTAGCTGGTAGGAAGAACAATGCCTTGGATTGCATAAATATTCTGCACAAGTCTAACTTTAACACTCATCATACTGTAGAAGCAACCCTGAATCCCTAAGGAGTACAGGTACAAAAATTCCACTGGGTATGTCCAAGTTGGAAAGATTTGTTTTGGAAAAAAATATGGTCTTGGCAACAGATTGTGTCTGATGCCAATGGGCCAATCTAGTTAAATATGGTCCTGGTAATACATATTAACTGAGAAAAAAGAAGGACTAAAGTGATCACTTTAGATCTTGAGAGGAACATGGAGAAGCGGGTTTAATATTGCATTGCTAGAGCAGCTGTGAATTATGTTTTTAGAAAGCAAGTTGGAAATATACATTAAGAGTTATAAAACTGTTCCTGCTCATTGAGCTAGGTATCCCATTACTAAGATTCACTCCTAAGAGTGTTATTTAGAGGGTAAAAAGCTATATATGTATGAAAATATTCATGGAAACTCTAATGAAAATATAACTGGAAATAATACAAATGCAATAAATGGGAGAAATGGCTGAATAAATTGTGATAATTGAATGTAATATATTTTATTATGCTATTAGAAATGAAAAAAATATTGAAAATATAAAGAAAATATATGAAGGAAAGAATACTATGATTACATAAAAAATAACAACCCCCAAATCAAGTGAAAAAGTATTCAAGTAAAACAAATCCAAAGGGAACTCAAAAAAAGATGATCATTGTAACAAAAGTATATAATTTACATACTTTAAAATAAATTAAACAGTGTGAAGTTTGTGATTTAGTTAATTTTTGGGGTGGTGGTGGCAGTGGTTATTTCTAGGTATATAATAAAATTTTTTAATTAAAAATTTTATTAGCTGTGTGTCTCTGGGCAAGTCACTTAACCCTGTTTGCCTCAGTTAATCAATAAAATGATATGGAGAAGGAAATGACAAATCTTTATTTTTTTTTGATAAAATGTCAAATGGGGTCGCAAATTGTTGGATACTATCAAAAAGGCTCAATAACAGCCATTGACAGTAAATAAATATCAGCGAGCAGTATATATGTGCCAAATGGTATAGCATCTAAACACATAAAGGGAAGGTTAAATAAATTGCATGGGAAAAGATGCAGTTAAACTCTCATAGAAAAGGCCTTTAATTTATCCTTTTTTGATACAAGTAATCTAATGTGCATGTACCAATATCAGACCATAATCCAGCAAGGGAGAAGGAGAAGAGGAAGTTTTTGTATTTATTTATTTCTTTTAATTTAGATTTTTAAAACCATTATCTTTTCTTTTATAATCAATACTAAATATCAATTTTAAGGCAGAAGAGGGGTAGGGACTTGGCAATTGAGATTAAATGACTCATCCAGGGTAACATAGAAAAGAGGTGTCTGAGGCCCAATTTGAACCCAAGATCTCCTGTTTATGGGTCTGGCTTTCTATCCCTTGAGCCACTTAGATGTCTCCTGAGAACTATCTTGGTATGCTAGAGTTGCCTTATTATGTGGGTGAGAAGTATTAGACTGACTCTATTTATCTAGGATTCAGAGTGATTTGGAAAAACTGATTATCTTCAAAGCACAGAGTAATGAAGAAATAACAGCCTGACTAAAGTCACTATGGAAGCTAACTCTCTCAGTTCTGCAATACTAGATTAGACAGCCAATGGCTCATTTCATGCCAATTCTCAATATCCTTCACACTACTTAAAGAGAAAACAGGGCAAGACAAGTCTTTGCCATTCATTTAACTCAGCAATATTTTATTGTTAATGTTGTCTGCCCCATTACTTTCTTATTATATAAACTGGTTCTGGTGGGGAGAGAACTAAGTTTCTAGATGATACCTGGTGGTAATGGGGATTTTAGTAGGTCAACGAATGATTGTTTAGGACTAGTATCAGAAGGATCACTGGTTTTGAGAAGGCCAACAGCATAAAGCTTACAGTATACCAAATGCTATAAAACAGGGTTTATTTAAGGTAAGGTAAGGGAATTGGGATGATCTGTCTAAAGAATATAAAAAAACTTCCCCAGCAAATCTAGTTGTTGTCTTCAGAAAGATCTGCACTGTCATATACCTCTCTACCTAAAAATCTCAGTTCCTATATTAAATACATTTTACTAACCAAAACGTCCCCCTTAAATGGTGACAGAGGTGTTAAGGTTGGAAGTTAAACAGGAATAGGGCTCAGGGAAAGGTTCTCACTGACAGATGGCTTTAGGTGTCTCAAACAGCTCTGTTGGAATATCTATCAGTCAGCAGCAGGATACACAGGAACACAGGAACAGATTGTTGGTAAGATGGATCAGAAGGACAGCCACAGTATAGGGAGAATAGCTAATCTCACAAAGTCCGCTCAAGGAGATAAGACACAGTCAACCTACTGCTTCAACTGTCTCTTAGAAGAAGCACTGTCACTTCCCTAGAATTCTGGAATCTTCCTGCTTCTGCCTTTTCAGCAGCTCCTGCTCCTGCTCTTTCCTTATTTCCTTATAGCAGTTTCTCCCTCTGCACAGTCAATAGTGTTGAAAACAATATTTTGGTATTTGTGCACCAATAAACATATCCCACCTAAACTAAAATTCTTAACTAAAATAATAAACAGCCTACAATCACCTATCTTATGCTATCTAATACTACCTTACTTTAGGGATTCAAATCAAGGAAAGGAAAAGGAAAATTATACAGTGAACAATTACAAAGTTCAAAGTACAAATAAAACACATGCAAAAGCAAAATTAACAATGAACATCAAAATAGAAATACAAATACAAAACTTCATGCAAAACATTAAAATAATAAAAAACTACTCATAAACTAACTCAGAAAATTCTATTACTATTGTAATGCATTAATAGAAAACAAAAAATTTTGAAAAAGTACAATAAACACATTGCATAAGTTTTTACAAAAAAGTTAAATCAGTCCATCAAACTTAGTTATGCAAAATACATTTAAAAGTAATTAAAAATTCAACACAATCTTATTCTAAATTAAAACCTTATTCAAATCTGAACTTTTACATAGAACTGTATGTATATAAAAATTGAATCAGTATAAAATATTAACTACATACATAATTTTACAGAATACATATAATAATACATACACACAATATGTATGTATGCTATATGTGTATGCATATATACAGCTGATATTTACATACATGTTACATATATACGTATACATACACTACTATACAATTTTATAATCCTAACTATAATACACACAGTTTATATATCTATTTACATATTTGTGTGATGTGTGATCTGTAATATGTAATTTGTGATGTGTAATACATGTTTATTATGTATGTTGGAATGTATTTTGTAATGTATTTCAGTACCCCTAACTTATCAACTCTAAACTCTAATCTATCTAACTATAGCCCTATTTTAATGAAATCTCCTAAATTAACCCTATCTACCTATACTATTACTATTCTGACCTAATTAAATCCTATACCAGTGATTCCCAAAGTGGATGCTACCACCCCCTGGTGGGTGCTGCAGCGATCCAGGAGAGTGGTGATGACCACCGGTGCATTTATCTTTCCTATTAATTGCTATTAAAATAAAAAAATTAATTTCCAGGGGGCTAAGTAATATTTTTTCTGAAAGGGGGTGGTAGGCCAAAAACATTTGGGAACCACTGTCCTATACTAAATAACTAACTATTAATTGTTAGTAACCAACTATTTTATAACTAATTATAACATTGTTAGTAATTAACTATACATTGATTCACTAGTTGAATCCATGTGTCCTAACCATGTTTATGTTTATGTTGTTATTTATGCTATGTTCTATTCTGTTCTGTTACTGTTGCATGCAGTATACCTACCAAAACTTCAGATTTTCCATATTCTTTATCTTGTTTGAAGAAATCTCTTTTCCAAAGTACATGGTAATATTATGTACTATTGAATGTATTTTGAAAATATGCTATGTTGCTATGTTATATTATCCAAATCCTTACAAATATTAATCCATCAATCACTTGATCCTCTTCATTGGAAATTCCCTTTAATGTCTTTATCTGCTTAATATTTACAAGTCTTTCAGTCTTTGCACAATGTCCATCAATATCTCTGAATCTTCCTCTTTCAACAGGAATCTCTTCTTCCATCAAAATGTCCTCTTTCCACTGGAATCGTCCTCTCCATTCTGATCTTTTTGATCTATTTGACTGATGAAATCTCAGTTTTCCAGCAACTCTTCTTCTTCTCCTTCTTCTTTAATTTCTACATTTTCATTATCAATTCTATGAGCTGATTTTATATGCAAACAATGATACCAAGAATTTTTTCCTAATACTTTCACTGATGATGGTGAAACTAATACAATTATATAAGGACCAACCCAACTCTCTTGTGTTGCTGATGTTTTGGCAAAATTTTTTACATATACCATATCACCTGGTTGAAAATTATAGAGAAAATAATCCAATGGACCAAATTGGATCAATGCTCCTATATCATGCAGTTCCCTAAGTATTTGTTGTAATGCACTTAAATATGAAGCAATTTGATAATCTCCCCCTAAGAGAGATGTATAAACAGCCTTACAAGTTTTTGCTTTCAATGGAGCATGTCCAAAGAGCATTTCATAAGGCGATACTTACAAATCTGCTCTTGGTCTTGTATGCAGGAAAAACAAAGCTAAGAGAAGAATATCTGACTATTTTAGATGAGTTTTAGCACAAATTTTCCCCACTATAGTCTTGTGTTCCCTATTAATACAGTCCACTTGAACTGAACTTTGTGGATGATAAGGAACATGATACTTAAGTGTTATTCCTAGATTCTCATAGATGCTTTTCAGAATATCTTGTGTAAAATGAGATCTTTTATCAGAATCTATGGTAATTGGAACACCAAACCTAGGAACAATTTCCCTAAGCAAAACTTTCACCAAAAAGCTAGCTGTATTTGTAGTCTCTGGAAAAGCTTCAGGCCACTTTGTTAATATATCAACAATTACAAGACAAAACTTGTATCTTCCAGCTTTTGGCATGCTTACATAATCAATTTGCAAACTCTCGAATGGGCAATATGCCAAAGGTCTGCCACCTAAACCTTTCTTTCTGAATATACCTTGATTGAATTTTTAGCAAATAGAACAACTACTATAGATCTTATTTAATTCTGATGCAGAAAATTGCTTATGGGATTTGAGATGTAATACTCCATCAGGAGAAATAAATGACATATCCTTTAGTGGAAACAAAGTATCAGGATTTTTGTTCAATTCCTCTGTTTTCCTTTCCAACCTACTTAGTACTTTAGACTTTACAGCACTTCCCTCACCATTTGCACCATAAAGCTTTGTTACATTCATTATATTACAACCATTAATTTTACCATTTACCATATTTTCTTGAAAACACTTCTCCATTAAATCTATCTTCGCCAGCATCATTACCATCATTTGCTTTTACTCTGAGTCTCTAAAGATCCACTTAATAACAGCTTTGGTCTTATACAGAGTTACCATAATCAGCCAACTATATTTATAAACAATAACCAAATGTTTGCTCTTGCTCTTTCCTTATTTCCTTATTACAGGAGCCATGGGCTATCCCCAAGTCCTGTCCCACTGCCAGTGCTCATTGTTTCCCCTGAGGGAATTGAATTTTTTTGAGGGCATAAAGTTGCTCTCAACTTTTATCTGTATCTACAGTGCTTGTCATTGGACCTGACTTTTTTTATGCAAAATAGAAATTTCCTCTTTATGGTGCATTCCCCATGAGGATAACCAATGTGGATTAACAACTGATTGACAACTAATACTTTTATAGAGCGGTCTGGAGAATTGAGATTATAAGGGATTTTAGCCAGTCACACAGATAGTTTCTGTCAGACTCAGAATTTGAACCCAGACCTTCTAGATTTGGGCTCCAGTTCTCTAAACTATATACCACAGAGCTTGTTGCCGGATACATAGTAAAATGTCTGTTGACTAATTAATTGGTTTTGTTTCATCATATTAACTACCATCAATTTGATAGGAGAATTTGCTTTGCTATAGTATGATAAGATCTCAGTAATAATTATACAAATAAATTTTAACTTTAAATGGGGAAATCATGTAATGATCATCTAGAACTTTGTCTGATATGCCAGCACCCAATAGGAAGTAAAATTGTTGGAAGAAAATATATGTACTATACAATGATAGAGACCAGAAGAGAGAGACAGAGACAGAGACAGAAACAGAGAGAGAGAGAGAGAGAGAGAGAGAGAGAGAGAGAGAGAGAGAGAGAGAGAGAGAGAGAGACGGAGACAGAGACAGAGACAGAAACAGGGACAGAGACAGAGAGACAGAGAGACAGAGACAGAAAGGGCAGACCTGTATTAATTAAGGTTATTTTCCCTAAAATGACTTCCTCTTCCCTCCTCTCCTTGCTGGATTATTGTCTAGTGTTGGTGAATGCACTTTGGATTATCACTGCTAATGATAAAATTTTGTACTTTAATTGTGTGTTTTAAATGGCTTCTATCCTGTGTGCAGATAGAAATATTTATTTGGTAGTGTACTCTGATAACCAGAGAAGTCTCTTTGACTTGAATTCCTACAAGTGGCACAGAATCACCATATTAGAACATTTTTTTAAAGTTTATGGTACAAGAATGTGAGAAAACTGAAATTACCCAAATTCTCTATATTAAAGACACTACATTCACACACAATCTTCTAATTCCTTGCCTATTTGGGAAATGAAATCATAAGGTGGAAACCTCCCCCTCCTTATTAATCAGGGATAGAAGAGATATGGATAAATGGTAAAAAACTTTCTCTTCACAGAAAATATTTTATGTCATTATAAAATGTAGAACTAGAAAAGACTTAAATTTTTTATATTTACAAGCACTTATTTTCTTGACCTCTTAGGGATCCTTCCTTTCAAAAAAAGAAAGTCCTCATTTAAAATGTACATAGATCAGAAAAACAATTTCTACTTTGTCCATCCAAAAATAAATGTCTCATTCTACTATTTTAGTTCATCATCTTTCTGCTAGGAGGAAGGTGGCATATTTCATCATCAGCCTTGTGGATTCATGGTCTATTTGTATTTAAAGATATTTTATTTTCTCAATTACATGTAATAATAATTTTCAAAATACACTTTCCAAATGAGATCTAAATTGTCTCCCTCCCTTGATCCCCTCCTTTCTCTCAGAAATGGTAAGCAATTTGATCTAAGTTACACATGTATTATTATGCAAAACATACTTCTTTAGTGGTCATTGTTTCATTGTCTATATATGCATTGGTCATATATCTGCATTGATCAGAGTTATAACATATTTCAGTGATATATTTCTTTATAATGCTATTGATGTGTAAATTATTCTTCCAGTTCTCACATCACTCTGCGTCAGTTTATAGTGTCCTTCCAAGTTTCTTCTGGAACTGTCCATTTTGTAAGTTCTTTTGGCTTTATATTATATTACACTCATGTATTTTAATTTGTTTTATTACTCATTCCTCATAGTAGGGCATTCCTTTAATTTCCAATTTTTATCTAATATAAAAAGAGTATATACATTTTTGGACATATGTAGGTTCTTTCCTTCTTATCTCATCTCTTTGAGATATTTGCCTAAAGTGGTATAGCTGGGGCAAAGGGCTTTCCATTTTAACTGAATAAATTCATAACTCCACCAACAGTACATTATTGCATTTCTTTTTCCACATCCACCCAAAAGTTGTCATTTTCCTTTTGCCATCTATGCCAATTGAAAAATAATGAGCTAGAATCTTTTTAGATTTAATTTGGATTTATCTAGTTACTAATCAATTGGAGAATTATTGTATAGTTGTTAATAGTTTGGCTTCTTTCTTTTGAAAACTGCCTATTCATATCTTTTGACCATTTGTCCATTAGAGAATGGTATTTGTAAATTTAAATCTTTTATACTTGAATCACTTTCTTATATATCTTGAATAAGAAATCTATCAGAGCAACATGCTACACATATTTTTCTGCTTTCCTGTTTCCTTTCTAATCTTAATTACATTGATTTTGTTGTGCAAAATCTTTAAAATTTTATAGAATCAAAAATTGGTCACTTTATCTTCACTTTTCCTCTTTATCCTCTTATTTGACCAAGAACTTTTCCCCTACTCCTGTAATTTCTTAATTGCTATTCTAATTTGTTTGTGATTTTATCATTTATACCTACATTCTTTGTACAATGGGACTTTTTATCTGCATAAGGTGTGACATAATGTTTTCATTTGTTTTCAGTTATGTCTATCTCTTTGTGATCCCGTCTGAGATATTCTTGGCAAAGATACTGGAGTGGTTTGCCATTTCCTTATTTAAGCTTATTTTACAAATTTATCAAATTTCTGTCAAATTGCTATTTGCTTTTTCCAGGAAATTTTCTTAAGAAATTCTCACTCCAGTAACTGGGATTTTTTTGGTTTATTGGAACCTAAGCTGTTACATTAGGTTGCCTCTTAAAGCTAATGCAAAAGATTGTCTCATCTACGACTTCATTTCATGGATTATGAAACTATGACACAGAGAAGTGGAAGATGCTTATAGTAGACTACACAGAGGTCAAATGATGAAGCAAATCTTTGTAAGTAATTGTTATTAATGTACATCTGGGGGAAATCTAGGTTTTTCTTTTTTTTCTGGATGCATCCTCTTTCATTTCCTCCTAGTCTGGTTCTTGCTTCTGATCTCTTTTTTAAGTAAGGACCAAGAGAGTAAAATTTCATGGTTTTACAACACCTCAAAATTTTCAAAAATGATTTAGCTGACATTTTAGAGTGAGCCTTAATCTAGCTAGTTCCCTGGTAGTTTATATTCAATATCAGAATGCAATGAGACTTTCATAGTTCATATAACAGCTAATAAAAGATTTACTTAGCCAAAGAGAGATATCATTCAACAAGGATATGCACTGTGAACATCTTCAGTTGATGAAACTCCCTCTTTTGGGCTGCCCATCGTCATCTGCCAGAGATGTATCAGAGCATACTTATATCTTCTTGTGACTCCTTTGAACTCAAGTGATCAGGAGTGATAGCAATAGCCTAAAAACCTTTTACTTCGTTTTAGGAAGGATGGAGGGAGCTGGAAGAGATTTAGTTTCCTATGCATATCTTGGAAAAGGTCTCCATTCCTTAGTAACTTAAAACTATATAAATTCCTTGAGTACATAACCCAAGTGAGGATGGATAGGTACACATTATATCAGTAGGAGCACTCATACATTAATAGGAATGGGGATGTAATCAATGATAGCTGGCAATGTAGCAATGACTAGGAAGCTGGAATAAAAACAACATTCATCATTTTGATATAGTAATCCTATTCTTAATTCTATTAGGTCACTACTTAAAATGCTATTAAGTTCTCTCAAACAATTCAATATAAATTCATTTTAACTTAAATCATGAGTATTTGCAACACAGCATGAAGAAAGGATGATTATTTGTTTTATTAAAATAAGTTCTCAGAAAGCAAATAATATTGTGAATTAATGGTCAGATAAAACTAATGCAGAATTGTGGTTGGGCTTTCCCCTTTTGGGTCTAGAAGACTATTTCCATAGCCTTGGATGTGGAAAGATGAGAAACAGGTTTTTTTCCCTACCTGTTAAGTTTTTTAAAAAAATAATGTAAATCATGGTCAGCTGTTCCTTAGCTATCTCAGAGAATTAATTGTTAATCTCAGTAGTTATATCCCCTGTGTGTGAAAAGAGGAAAAATTCATTTCTGTTCTGATTTTCTATGCCCAGAAAATCAGATCTAGAAGTTTTATAATCAGATTAAACTATAAATGCATTATCTGTACCTGAGAACAGATTTCCCACAACCATCTCCCAAAATAGGAAGCCAAGTATATAAATTGTCACATGTGGTGTATACCAGAAACTTCCTAAATCATCTTTAAGATAACCATAGTTAGAAGCTTCTGTATATACAGTAGAATTATGAGTAAATGTCTAATGTCTGTGCAAACAAACTGATTATATGCTTAGCTTTGGACACCTAAATGTTAGATATATATCATAACATAGCAGTATCTCTGTGGGTTATTTGTTTCTTGATTCTAAGAGGGACAGTGGGATACACAGAACAGACAAAAGCACTGAAGGATTTTGTCCAGGCAAGAAGACATTAGTCCCTTGATTTGGTGATGATGGATTTAGTACTGAGAGCTGGAACACAATTACAGAGTTGGGAGAGTCCATAGTCCATAAATATGAGAACCTTATCAGGGATTCCTGCTTTTTATTAAGCTCACAAATGTACTATAACATCAGGTCAGTAGGGTAGGCAAGAGGGATGTGAGAATAAAAGGCAAGAGTCTAGGAAACTAATTCCAATATAAGCATCATGACTAAAAAGATCCTTGGTCACATTAGAAATAGGGCAGAGCTTGCAAATGGCAAATGTAAACTAGCAACCTCTTTCTTGCAACAATAAAGACAAATTGTACCTTCATCTAAGTGGGCTGTATAGGAACACAAAGTATTTCTATTTTGATATGCAGAGTTCTATTGCAGCTACTTTGCCATTTGTTTCTTAAAGTGTCAGTAGCTTTTCTGATCTAAGCTTAGATAAGTGGCTGTTCCATATTATTAGAACTAATCTTTGAACGATTGTTCTCCATAAAGGCATTGTAATGTAGATGGAAGGGAAGCTAATTTTTGAAAGGAGGGAACAAGAAAAGTCATGGAAAGAATGGAATAATTGATGCTACAATCTATGATGGAACAAAACATTATTTCTTGTAAAATAGCATTGTGTCATAAAAATCTCCAAATAACACCATACTAACATATTTCTTTTTCACCAGAATTTACTTCTCTTTAGGATTTTCTGCAGGGCAACTTTGACATCCTTGTTCCTCAGACTGTAGATCACAGGGTTCAGCATAGGTACCACGATGGTATAAAACACAGAGGACACTTTCCCCTGATCCATAGAGCCAACAGAAGAGGGCTGCAGGTACATAAATGCAGTAGAGCCAAAGAAGAGGGAAACTGCCATGATATGGGAACTGCAAGTGCTGAAGGCTTTGGACCTTCCTGCAGTGGACTGAATGCGGAGGATGCTGGCAATGATGTATATGTAAGAACTAACAATGGTTACAACTGGGGCAAAAATGTTCAATGAACCAAAGAATAGAATCATTGCTTCATTGATGTAAGTGCTAGAGCAGGAGAGTTTCAAAAGGGGAAGGAGATCACAGAAATAATGATTGATGACATTTTTCTTGCAGAAGAACACTCTAAGCATACAGACAGTGTGAGTTGTGGCACCAAGAAATGCCATTATGTAAACCACACTTACTAGCCCTGAGCATATTTGTGGTGACATGATAACATTATAGAGTAGGGGCCTACAAATAGCAACATAACGGTCATAAGCCATCACAGCTAGCATGTAACAGTCAGCAATTACAAAAATGAGGAAGAAATAGAGTTGAGTCATGCATTCTGGGTAAGAGATAATGTTTTTTTCTACAATAAAGTTTACTAGCATTTTGGGAGTGATGACAGTTGAGTGACAGAGATCAATAAAGGATAGACAACTAAGGAAATAGTACATGGGGGTGTGAAGGTGAGAACTGAGACCAATTAATATTACCATACCCAAGTTTCCTATGACTGTGAACAAATAAATGCCCAGAAAGAGCAGAAAGAGGGGAATCTGGAGCTCTGGTCGGTTTGTCAAACCTGCAAGAACAAATTCCGTCACTGTGGAATTATTTCCTGTGTACATTCTTTGGGTATGATCTGTGAGAATGAAAAAGAAGCAATATATTAAAAGAGAATCCTCATTACTGTGCTCATCCAGAGGGCACTCATTCACAGTGGGAAATGTATAAATTATGGTTCTCTTAGTCTCTTTGAGTCTTTCTATTTGTCCCCCCGACACATAATTCCACTTCCATATTATCAGTAACATAGTGCATATAAACACAAGGCAACTGCTTTTGCTTTCCTTTTAGAGGTAAAACTGAAGAATGATCTTCTTAGTCAGACAATTAAGCCACTAATGCCACAGATTAAAAAAAAACAGGAAAGAGGAAAGAAGAAAATTGCTTGCACTTCATTTCAGAAGCAGAAGAGCAGCGACACAGAGAAATGTAGTGGCCATCTAGAGGTTCTAAGTAAAAAATAAAAGTCATTGGAAAATGCTAGGCAGTAAGGGATTAGAACCATTGCAATTTTGATTATATCTATATATTTTTCCCTTTTGCCCCAGATGCTTTGGCAACACAAAGTGGAGTATGTTAAGGATAGAATGAGCCAAACAGAGAGATAAGTTGTCACAGAGTTTTGGATCACAAAGCTATGAATTTGGAAAGACAAATCAGGATATTGAGTTCTATACTTACCCTTCAATGTGGCACTTTAAAGCCTCTATACTGACACAGTCCTTGAAGGAAATTATCTTCATGAGATTAAACTTAATCCTTGGTATAGAATTTCTATTGAATGAATGAAAACATGGAAATCTGTTTCTAAACTATCTTGGATTTTCAAGCTCTTGAGATAATTTCTGATGATGGCTCTGCATAAATCATCCTCTACAAGTTTGGGGGATAAACTAATACCTATTAATTTCAATACCGCTGTATGTTACAAAAGGGTTTTCCTACCTGTTTTAAGGTTTCAGGGACCTTATTTAAAAAAATCACGGACAAAGACTTGCCAAGAGACTCACCAGGGATCCTAGTCTGTTGGGAAGAAGTTACTGATGTTTACCTTTCTTAGTTCTTAACCCTAGCATTTGGGTTCCCTTTCCAAGTACCTAACAATCTCTCTTGGGGAGTAAGTAGGGCAAGTCCCTGGTTTAGTCTAGCTTGTGATCTAGAGCAAGGATGTCAAATTAAAATAGAAAAGGGAACTACCAATCTATACATAAGAATCTTTGCAGGCTGATTATTGATTTAATTTTGAAACTTAATATCATCAATATTTTATTAAATATTTCCATTTATTTTTAATATGATTTGAGCTGCACTTGGTAATGCTATAGGCTCTCCATGGCCTGCTAGATGCTTAATACCTCTGGTCTGCGGTATCTAGTGATAGAACTAGGAACTTCATTTCTGAGTTCTGAGAAGAACGTGCTCAGTCTCCAAATGACTTCTATTCAATTTAATCTCATGTGTATTTGCTCAGTACCTACTAAATACAAAACATAATGTCAAATGCCAATGCCTATACGAGGCTTTCCTGATCTCTTCCACTAGCAAGTGACCATTACATCATCTGCAAAGAGTGATAACTTGGTCTCCTCATTACCTATTTTTATACCTTCAATTTCTTTTTTCCTCTAATTGCAACTACTAGTACTTCTAGTAACATATAGAGCAGTAGAGGTGACAATGGGTATCCTGGTTTCACTCCTGATCTTATGGGGAAGGTTTCTCATTTATTCCCATTACAGATAATGCTTATTGATGGTATTGATGGTTTTAAATATATATTTTTTTGTTATTTTTAGGAAACATCCTTCTATTCCTATACTTTCTAGTGTTTTCAATAGGAATGAGTGTTGTATTTTGTCAAAGGCTTTTTCCACATCTATTGAGATAATCATGTGATTTTTGTGCAATTGCTTGTTGATATGGTCAATTATGTGGATGGTTTTCCCAATATTAAACCCACCTTGCTTTCCTGGTATAAATCCCGCATGATCATATTGAATATCCCTCTTGATCACTTACTGAAGTCTTTTTGTCTGTATTCTATTTAAAACTTTTGCATCTATATTCATTAAGGGGATCAGTCTATAGTTTTCTTTCTCTGTTTTTGATCTGCCTGGCATTGGAATCAGTACCATATTTGTGTCATAAAAGGAATTTGGTAGAACTTCTTCTTTGCTTATTTTGTCAAATAGTTTCTGTAACATTGGGATTGGTTGTTCTTTAAATTTTTATTAGAATTCACTTGTGAATCCATCTGGCCCTGAGGATTTTTCAGGGAGTTCTTTGATGGCTTCTTCAACTTCTTTTTCTGATATGTGATTATTTAAGTATTCTATTTCTTCTTCTGTTAATCTAGGTGAATTATATTTTTGTAAATATTCATCTATATCACCTAGATTGCTATATCTATGGCTATATGGGCAAAATAGTATTTAATGATTGCCTTAATTTCCCCTTTATTAGAGGTGAGGTCACCCTTTTCATCTTTGATACTGTTAATTTGATTTTTTCTTTCCCTTTTTTTATTAGATCAACCAGTACTTTATCTATCTTATTAATTTCTCTTTTAATTTTTAGGATTTCTAACTTAGTTTTTATTTGGGGATTTTTAATTTGTTCTCTTTCTAGTTTTTTTAATTTGTATGCCCAATCCATTGATTTCTGCCCTTCCTAATTTGTTAATATATGCACTCAAGGATAGAAATTTCACCCTGAGTACTGCTTTGGCTGCATCTCATAGATTCCTCATTGTTATTCTCTTCAATGAAATTATTGTTTCTATGATTTGCTTTTTAGCCAACCAATTTTGGAGAATCATATTATTTAATTTCCTATTAATTTTCAATTTGCCTCTCCATTTACCCTTACAGATTATTATTTGAAAAGATTGCATTTATTATTTCTGCTCTTTTGCACTTGTTTGCCATGTTTTTATGCTCTGGTACTTGGCCCATCTTTGTGAATGTCCCATGTGCTGCTGAAAAGAAGATATATTCCTTTTTGTCCCTTTTTATTTTTCTCCACATATGTTAATTGTAATTTTTCTAAGATTTCATTCACATCTCTTACCTCTTTCTTATTTATTTTTTGGTTTGATAAATATAGATCTGATAGAGGAAGGTTCAGTCCTTGAACCTTATTGAAGTCCTTAAAGAAAAAAATAGAAATTTTTTTTTTCTTTCCCCTCTCTTTCTCATTTACTTTTTCATGTTTCTCTTTATTTTTATGTTTGGATAGCAACCTTTCCATTAATTTCTGGCCTTTTCTTTACAAATACTTGGAAATCTTCTATTTTGTTGAATGCCCTCACTGCGTAATCCTGATCGGTCCTCCTTGATATCTGAATTGCTTCTTTCTAGCTTCTGGTAATATTTTATCCTTAACTTGGAAGCTTTTGAATTTGACAATTACATTCTTAGAGGTTGTCTTTTGAAGATTTAATGTAGAGGCTGATCTACGGATTCTTTCAATGTTTATTTTGCCCTCTTATTGAAGAACATTAGGGCAGTTTTATCAGATAATTTCTTTTAATATGATGTTGAAATTTCTGTTTATTTCTGGGTTTTCAGGTTGACCAATGATTCTTAAATTGTCTCTTCTAGATCTGTTTTCAAGGTAATTAATTTTGTCAGTGAGATATTTCATGTTTCTTTCTATTTTGTCATTCTTTTGCATTTTATTTATTAATTCTTGTTGTCTTGTGAGATCTTTAACTTATACTTGCCCAATTCTGGTCTTGTAGACTGGTTTTCAGGTATGATCTTTTCATTTTCCTTTTTGGTTTGGTCTATCCTGCTTTTCATGGCTTTGAGCTGTTGAATTCTGGTCGCCAATTTGCTTATCATTTCATTTGATTTCTGGACTTCTTTTTTCCAAGTGGGAGTTTCTGTCTTTTAAACTGTTATTTTCTTTTTGAACTATTTCCCACTTTTCTTGCCAAGATTCTTCTATCTTCCTTATTTGATTCATCATCTCAAATTTAAGCTCATCAAGAGGTTGTGGCCAGTTTCCTTTTTTTGTGAGGGGAAAGTTTGGATGTGTTTACTTGTTTGTTGTCCTCTGCTATCTCCACTGTAGTCTGGATTTTTTCTCCATAAAATTTATCCAGGGTCAATGTCTTTCTCTTATTCTTTTTGGTGGCTGAAAATTTTATTTCTTGGGTTTTTCTGGCCACTTATATCTTGGTTTTTCCTTCCCTTCCCAGCCAGAAGCCTGAGTGAAGAGGGCAGGCTCTCTGTGTATGGAGTTATGAAATGGTTTTTGCCTGAGGCTACTTTTTGAGTCTCCATGGCTTCTACTGTGTGCTGCCCCTCTCTGTTCTATCTACATGCCCAAGGTCAGCACTCCACAGCCTCCTGGGGTCCCAAGTTTAGCTGTTCCTCCTGGTGTTATTAGCCAGCTCCTGAGAATCTAGAGCAACAGTCAGCAACCTTTTTGGCTGTGAGAGCCATAAATGCCTGAGGAAGGAGGAGGATGGAGGCTGAAGTCACTGGAATATGGGGCAGGGGCTGAAGGGTCCCCTGGGGTACATCCTGGGGCTCTGCCTGGACTGGCAGGTCAGAAGGTGGAGCCAGATATGGCTCGAGAGCCATATGTTGCTGACCCCTGATCTAGAGATTGCCTCTCATTCACTCTGATTCTGATGCACTGGCTATGACTCTGGTGCCATGAGTGGTGTGGGGGAGGGTTGATCAGCTTGCACTTTAGTGGGAGCTATTTCACCCTCTTATAGTGTGGAAATCCTCAAATCCCATCTACTTCAATGCTGTGCCCTACTATGGAAACCCTTCACTCATCAGAACTTGGTTTTTTTTCCTCCTTTTGAGGCACCATATATTGGTCAGTGGTGAGGAGAGGAAGAGTGTTGTCTCTAAATTATAGCCATCTTAACCTGGAAGTGCAGTTTGTTCATCTTTAAATGGAAAATAAAGTTCCTCATCCTGATTTTCTCCACAGAGTTTATGAAAGGCTTGAATGAGATATTATATATAAAGTACCTCTTAAACTGCAATTGTATAGAAATATAAGGCTTGTTATTATGAGATTTCATTACCAAATTCATAATACTTAAATTGTCGAGTCCATAGGATATATGAGCAGAAGGTCTAACCATTTGGACATTCTATAAGGTAGAATAATGTCTCCAAACTTCTCTTGGTCTGCTATTCATCTGGCCACCTATGGTAGGGATTAAACCTGGGTATAGCTGACTGCCCCATGAGTGGGCATAGGGGATATTTGATTAATATTTGACAAATGAATGTCTGTGGAAAAATTAATGCACACATTCAGTTTAAAATTTAATCTGAATTTTAACATCTCTTCCATTACATGTTAAAGTCTAGAAAATCAATAAGACAAGTTAAGAACTGACCTACATTTGCTGATTTTGAGGTGTAAATGCTCACACTGAAATTCAACAAGATTCAGTAGAAAAGGCAACAGAGTATCACTAGGAAGAGATTTTCATGTAATTTTGAGAACTCTTGGAAGAGCCAGATCCTTTCCCCCTATTATTGGCCAGAGATTGGATTGAAGTTCTGAAAAGCTATGAGTAAGAATTATTAATTCTGAACTCAACTCATTGTTCATTTACTTCAGCATTTGCACCAAAATATAGATACACTCTTGGTTATCCATACAACTGTTATCATATTCTGGACAATAGTCATTCTTCCTCTGTTTGTTATTTCTCATATGAGTAAAGAGGCCAAAATCTTTTGAATAACCCAAGATGATATAATTAGCATAATTTCATTTCAAAATAGAGATGTTTGGAGGATGTGCCTCATTTTGTCTTGATCACTGAACTATTTATCTTCTATGGGTCTATCAAAGGCATTTTCTATGATCTTGACAAGTATTGCTGTCATGGGGTGAACAAAATTATTGTTGTTATTGTTTAGTCATTTAGTAATGTCTAACTCTTCATAACACCACTTGGAGTTTTATTCTCAAAGATATTGGAGTGGTTTGTTATTTCTTTCTCTAGATAATTTTGCAGATGTGAAAAATAAGGCAAATTGGGTAAGATTATTTGCCCATGGTAACACAGCCAGTAAGTGTCTGAGGCCAGGGTTAAGTGATTTGCCCATGGTAACACAGCCAGTAAATGTCTGAGGCAAAATCTGAACTCAGGTCTTCCTGATTCCAGACACAGTGCTCTATCCAGTATGTCACCTAGCTGCCCTAGAATAAATGTATATTTGTTGTTATATACTCAAGGAGACCTTGTATGCTGTGAACATAGACTTGGGAAATATTTTTTGTTGAAGGAAATCCTCTAAGGTATCATTTTACTCTACCAAATCAAATACTATTTTAAAGTGTAAAACCCTGCATATGAGAATCTCATTTTTCCTATACATTTCATTTGATTCTATGATATAAAGATGTGATATATAGTAGAATATTTCATGTGAAAGCCTATTTAACTTCAAATATCCCAAATTCTATAAACTAAATAAACCCTTTGATTCAGTGAAACAACTATTAATTATATACCCCCAAAGAAATAAAAGAAGGAAAGATCCCATATGTGCAAAACATCTATAGCTGCTCTTTTCATAATGGAAAGAAATATTTGAATGTTATAGAGATGCAGTGAGGACTGACTAAACAGAGTAATGTATATAAATATCACTGAATATTTTTGTCCTATAATACATCGTAAAATGGATAGCTGCAAAGAAAACTTGGAAGATCTATTTGAATCAATGCAAAGTGATTTGAGTGGAATCATGAGAACAACTCACACAATGACATTATTTCAAAAGAAAAAAATAACTTTTAAAGACTTTAGAACTCTGATCAGTATGACACATCATGATCCTAGAATCTGAGGATGAGACATGCCACCTGCATCTGAACAGGTGGTGGACTGAAAATGAAGAATGAGATAGGCAGGAATATGGATGATGAAAAAATGTGCTGGATAGATTGATAAATATCTTTAAATTGTTGAATAGAAATGAAAGCAGGCATCTAGACTGGAAGTAACTGATGTTTTCTCAGTCACTTATTTTGGAAATAATAAAGTATGAGAGTTTTATCAGATATCTGCACTTTTCTCTCTTTAAAATGTCAAGAATAGATCTCTCAATTTGTTTTTCTTTGAAAATATTTACTATGTTTCATCTTTAAATGTCATTTGGTTTGGTTTCTTATCAATATTTTCTAAATGTATTTTCTCTTCACTACTTCTTGTTGTTTAATGAGTCAATATTGCTTAGAACCTTACTAAATTTTCTCATAACAATTTACAAATGAGTTCCCATTCTAAAACAACCAGGAGTGTTCTGGATAATGTTTAACTACTAACTTTACACATTCTCTCTCTCTGTCCCTCTGTCTCTGTCTCTGTCTCTGTCTCTGTCTGTCTCTCTCTCTCTGTCTCTCTCTCTCTGTGTCTCTCTCTATATCTGTCTCTCTCTATCTCTCTCTGTCTCTCTGTCTGTCTCTCTGTCTGACTCTGTCTCTCTGTCTCTCTGTCTCTCTCTCTGTTTGTCTCTCTCTCTGTCTCTCTCTCTGTCTCTCTCTCTCTGTCTCTCTCTCTCTCTGTCTCTCTCTCTATCTATCTCTCTCTCTGTCTCTCTCTCTCTCTGTCTCTCTCTCTCTGTCTCTCTCTGTCTGTCTGTCTCTCTCTTTCTGTCTCTCCTTCCTAAAAGGCACAGCCTGAAGTCAAATTTGTTCAAAACTATAACTGTGGGACTGTGAGCTAGTCACTTAGCCCTATTCACCTCAGTTCCCTCATCTGGAAAATGGACCAGAGAAAGAAATGGCAAACTATTCCATTTTCTCTACCAAGAAAATATGAAATGGATTCATGAAGAGCTGGGCTGACTGAACAAAAACAAAGTATATCCATAACTTTTAATTTTAAATCTGCATTATTAACATTTTCCTCTATCATTTTTATCATGTCTAGACAAAATAAATAAATCAAATCCGAAAAGTTGTAGCTTTCACCAATTTTCCAAAGTATAAATGTTCACACTGGAAATTTGGCAGTTGAGTCTTGAATATTTTTTAATTTTTAAAGTAAAAATTGTTTATTTGTCTTTTTCTTGCTATTAATCTTTAAGCCATCTGTATAGAGCTCTTTGAGGACTACAAAATTCTCTTCTCACAACAATCCAATGAAGTTCTATAGGTGGTACAAGTACTACTATGTCCATTTTACAGAGAAGGAAAATGAGTTTAGTAATTTGTCCATTGTCACATAGCCAGTAAGTTCTTGAGGGTGGATTAAAACCCAGTTCTCTTGACATCTCTACCTTATAGTCTCATTTTTTATAACCTTGAATTTTCATATGCATTATGAAGTTCCCAAAGGAAATTGAATCTTTTAAGTATGGTTAATAAGAGGAATATGTCCTCATACTTTACTCTTTTCTTCTCTCAAAGATGCAGAATATGATATTCTTAAACCATTGCTATGGAATTAATCAGAGATCCCAGAGGCTACCAATATTTATTTTGTATGAACATATTTTTTCTACATATATGGAAACAAAATTCTCAATCAACATTAACATTCCTCAATGAAAAATGCTAGGTTCTTAAGGAAATAATTTGTCTTTTTCCATTTTTAATTATGTAATAAATTCAAATGAAATTCAGGCAAGCATTTCTCTGAAGGAATACTAAAATTTATTGATTCAGAATTACTGGTTGGAGAAATATCCTGTGCTTTAGATTAATGAAAGCTGGTCATGAATCTTACTTCTGCCACTTAACAAAGGTTTCTACTTATTAATCATATCAGAATTAGGAGATAATAGAATATTCACTACAAAACTCCAAGGAATAATTTAGAGCCCCCCATTGGGATTTGTGAGCATGAACTTAAGATACAAAGATAATAAGATATACATTTAAAGATCACATGTAGCCAAGGCAACCCCATGAGTTTGGAATGGTGGGGATTTGATATCCTTTTTCTCTCAAAAGAATCTTCTTGAAGTTCTCTTCAGGGTATGGCATTGATAATGAATCATTTCTCAGTTAGGTTGGATTCTCTCAACATGGTAGTTCATTTGGATTTTTGGCTCAGTTAAATTTGTTCCTCTTTAGACATGGCCCATTTGGCGGGTTGGTTGATCTGCTATTTAGCTGAATCATTCATGTTCCTTAGCTGCTGTGGTATCTCCTGACTTGTCATGACTATGTCAGATTTGTCCACAAAGTCCATTTGATCATCAGACATAGGTGCTGTTGAGATGGGAAAGGAACATAGTTCTACTGGTGGGTTGTTTCTTTTTGCCAAAATGTAATAGTGCACTGTTCAATTCAAGTGCTATAATATTCCTTTATTAAGGGTGGTGATCCTTAGTCTAGGATTTGTACAATTTTTTCCTCTTTGACTCTCTCAGCATCTAGCTCATCTCTGAGGTTTATCACTTTCCAGATGGGAGACTGGAAAGGTAGTTCTCTCATGTTCAATAATTCTTGCTTCAGAGCTAAGTCTCTAAGTAAGGGAATCCACTTTAATTTATAATGAATTGCCAGTTACATTGTCCAGATTCTTATTGGATTTGATATGAAAGAGTGGAAGACTTTAAGTCACGATGTGCTGTGGGGCAAGTTCATTTTCTTCCTGGCTCTTTTATAGGCAAGTAAATTATTCAAAGTCTGCAAAGGGACAATGAACTGGCAGAGAGAGAACCAGTCCAGGTTACAAGACAGCAAATGCAAAGGGAGCGGAATTGAGCTAGACAAATAAGCTATAAGGCTTTCCATAGAAAGACAGTCAAGCCATTCTCTTGATGAGCAATTTGCAGTATCTGAAGATAGCCAAACTTGTACCAAGTACCAGAGAAATCTACATGGCAAGCTTGGAACAGTGCTCCCACTACTGCAGGAGGAGAGCAGAACCTCAACAAATAGGCAAGGTAATAAAAAATAATATCTTTGAATCTTAAAATATTTTTAAAATATATGACTTAGGGCAAAGTGAAAGCATATACCCAGAAGGAAGGGAGTAAGCTGAATAGGTTGAGATGATATGCAAAAGAAATCAAAGTGTAACAAAGAGGAACATACTGGGAGAAGAGAAAAAGAGAGAAAGAAGAGGAATTGATTTTCTCACATGAAGAAGTAAATAAGTCAATACAATGGAGAAGATGGTGGAAGGTATTGGCAAACAATGCTTGAACCTTACTCTCATTGAAATTATTTCAAAGTAGGAAGAACATCAACACTCAGTTTCCCAAAGAAGCTTACCTTACCCAATAGTCAAATTACAGTATCAAAAAATGAAAAAGGTAAAATCACAACCAATGAATTATAAGTTAAAACTATTTAGAGTTATTTTTGTCCGTTTATATGCCGATAAATCTAACAATCTTAGAAAAAAAAGATGACTATTAAAATATATAAATTGCTCCAAATAACAGAAGAGGAAATGAAAAACTTAACCCCATTTCAGAAAAAAGAAATTAAACAAGCCACCAATGAAATCCCTATGAAAAAATCCTCAAGGTTAGATCAATTTCCTAGTGAATTCTATCAAATATTCTGAGAACAATTAACTGTAACACTACATAAACTATTTGGGAAAATAGGTGACGTGGGAATTATTGTAAATTCCATTTATGACTCAAACTGATACATGAGGAAGAAAAAGAAAACTAAGGACAAAGCTACCAAATGAATATTGATGCAAAAATTTAATAAAATACTCATAAGAAAATTGGAGCAATATCCTTTACCATGACCAGGTAGCTTTTATAACAGGAATGCAGGTGTGATTCAATATTAGGAAAATCATCAACATAATTTTCCATGCCAATAAAAAAACCAACAGAAACCCTATGATTATCTTAATGGATTGAGAAAAAGGTTTGGACAACACATTTCTTATAAAAATCAATAGAAATTATTGGAATAATCCATTTAACATAACTATAACAATATAAAATATTTGTTATATACCTCCCTTTCTTCTCATTCAATTGATCAGGGCAAGTATATAATGATGCCTCATTTTACCATTATTAACAAACATAAGAGATAAATCTTATTATATATTGGACTGAATAATATATGCTAGTATACTACAAGTATAGTAAAGAATTTTTTAATTGCCATTTGAATTACAAATAATAAAGTCTATGAGGCCTTAAATTGATAGGGTAATTAGTTTATAGGAGACTGATACTACAATATTCTCTCATGAAGTTAATATGATAACCTTATCATCCTAAAGAAGGGAGTTACATAGGAGATATAAAACACAGTTTGGACAATTGGATCAAGAATTGTACATGTAACCATTGCTGGGGTTATATCCCAAAGAGATAATAAGGAAAAAGACTTGTACAAAAATATTTATAGCTGTGCTCTTTGTAGTGGCAAAAAATTGGAAAATGAGAGGATGCTCTTCTATTGGGGAATGGCTGAACAAATTGTGGTATCTCTTGGTGATGGAATACTATTGTGCTGAAAGGAATAATGAACTGGAGAATTCCATGTCAACTGGAACAACCTCCAGGAATTGATGCAGAGTGTTATGATGATAATAACAGATAATTTGGAGAAGCAGATAAATGTGTCTGGGCCAATAGACCTTCAAATCAAGAACACTGATTGACAAGCTTCAGTGAGAAAGGAGGGGCTTAGACACTCCTGGATCTCAAACCCCTCCCTCCTAAACAGTAGCTGTTTTTCAGTTGGAAGATGGAGACTGGCTAAGATTCTTCTGGTAAGTTTCTGTTATGGCTGAACCCCAATGATGTTCCCTTTCTTTAATTTATATTCCTCACAGGTCTGATAGAGGAATAAGTAGAAACTAGTTATCTAACTGATGAGGACAAAGATAAATGATCTTCCTAAAACTGGCAGTAGACAGAATTCAAACTAGATGTCCAGACTGAGTTGTGAGTATTCCCCCAAATAATTTCCAGGCACAGATTTGAAGGTATAGCTTATATTAAGAAATATCCAGGAAAACTAAAGAGATTAATGAAGGGTTTTGGATAAGGAAACGTGACCCTGAACTATTAGGTTGAAGCTGCCCTTCCCCCCCCATAGGAGGGGTGAAGGCACTTAACTAAAACTGGCTCTCTTGCTATTAATGAATATTTTTACTCTCTAATTACTTGATATTTGTTGTATTGAAGTTGATAAAGATCAACCTTATTAACAGGCTAACCCTTATGTAGAAACCACAATGGTTTATGCCACAATGGCCACTCAAGTGATCCCCAAGTCTGGAGTAGTAAGCAGAGTGTCTGCTCACTTCAACCTCCAGAAAGCAACTGCCCAACTCCTCTCAACTGCCCCCTCACCCAAAGTTCTCCAGGGGGGTCCCCTGGAATTCTGTGTGAGGCTGTCCCTGTATCTTTGCAGGGATTCCATGCTTTCCATCTCCACATAACAAGAGTAAAAGGAGCAGAAACAGGAGAACCATGTACACAGAGACTGATATACTGTGTTATCATCGAATGTCATGGACTCCTCTACTAGCAGCAATGCAATGACCCAGGACAATTCTGAGGGACTTATGAGAAAGAACACTATCCACATCCAGAGAAAGAACTGTGGGAGTAGAAACACAGAAGAAAAACAAATGCTTTATCACATGGGTGGATGGGGACATGATTGGGGATGTAGACTCCAAGCAATTACCCTAATGCAAATATTATTAACATGGAAATAGGTTTTGATCAGTAACATATGTAAAACCCAGTGGAAATACTCATTGCCTACAGGTGTGTTGAGGGGGAGGAGAGGAGAAAAAGAACATGAATCATATAACCATGGAAAAATATTTTAAATCAATTAATTAAATGAAATTTTAAAAATGAATTAAACTTGTAAATTACACTGATATTTATGAACGGAGTAATGCCATTTTCCTTTCCTATTTTCTTATTTGTGAATTTTAATGGAGAAAAAGACTAATTTTCCAATTTAGGTCTTTATTATGTAAAGGTAAAATTTTATGAAATGTGTTCCTGAATTAATGTTATTAAATTTAAACTAAGTCTTCCCTCATGTTCTTGGAATTTGATGATTTGGTCTGGAAGGAATTATTCCAGAAATGCATTACAATTAAAAACAGGTTCAAAGAACTCCACCGAATGTACAGTACAGGCTAGACTCAACCTTTTTTTTTTTTTTTTTTTGTCCATCTGGTAAGTCAGCAGAACTCAAGAAATATTTAGGTCTTTTTTCCCCATGTGTCATTATCACTGAAAATTTTTTTCAACATGCAACATAACTAAAATAACTTATAGAACAACCACATCATACTGGATCTCATGGTTCTTTCCCTGAGTTGCAGGGGATGGTATTTTTAAAATATACTTAGATGGGTTCTTACTGTGATTGTCAACTTTTTGGTCCATTGTTTATTCAAATATCTTCTAAATGTTATATTAAAGCTTGCTCAAATGCTGTTCCAACTTGATCAGAATAATAAGTAGAAAGCCAATGGAGGATGAATATGAGAGAGGCAATCCATATAAAGATGATGACTACCCAAATGATGATTCATATGATGGATATCTCAGTCATGATGACACACATTTTCTGTAGTTTGCCTACTTTTGTTCTTAAGTATTGTATAAGAAAAGATATAGAAATTATACTATTGAACAATAGATTTAAATAATAATAATTGCTTAAATCTCCACACACTCCTAGAAATATCTAGAAATAACTCTTAATCATCTGAAACTTCAACTACTACCTTATATGTTCCACCTTCTGCAGGATGTTCTGAAGATTACCCCGAGTGGAAGAAGCAAGACAACCATCACTTTCACACTTTTATTTGAAATGTTATGTTCGTGAAGATCTTCCACAAAACTCCAATTATGGTTACATAGTTTGCAACTTATGCTATATATTTCTTAAAATATCATATAGGAAGTAAGATATATTACAATGTGGGTTAAGGGATAATGATTGTGTTGTTTTAATGGTCACCAGGAGAGATTGCCCTCCTGTCATCTCAACAAATGTCTTCTGATAGATATGGACACTCAATAAAGGATCAGACAAGTAGGAGTGCCCATAACTATACCTAAGAAAATATTTCTTTTAGCAAGCAATACTTTATAGAAGTATAAAAATCTGATGTTAGAGTTAATTTGTATATCCTCTTTGTTATACGCCCAGGTGGATCTTGTAAATGCATTGGTCTTTAAAAATCCAATGTAGGTTCAAACCCGGCCTCAGCCACTTCCCAGCTGTGTGACCCTGGGCAAGTCACTTGATCCCCATTGCCCACCCTTACCAATCTTCCACCTATGAGACAATACACCGAAGTACAAGGGTTTAAAAAAAATCCAATGTATAAAAATTCTAGGAGACATGATATTTTTTAGTAATCAATCAGTAAAATGCGTTTCTTTTTGCTAAAAGAGAGTGATTGAAATAAATAAATGTTAGAAAAAGTTGATAATGATTACTTTGATGTAAATACAAAGTTAGTCCTAGCTATTAATCAGGCCTATGAGCTTAGTCAAGCTAACCAAGATATTCTTAGAAATTGTTACTTATAGCAGCAACCCCTAAATAATTACACAACCTAATTATTTAATTAAAGAACAACTTAGAAAGAGAATATTTTTATTATAATCTGAAGGATAGGTTAAGTTAGAGATGATTGGATTTCCATTCCCTTTTCAGAGAAACTTTTTAGCCCCTGTAACCATAGAACCACAGGGATATCAGCATTGCTTACAAAAGAATGTGATTCTTTCACTATACCAAGGCTGTTACATATTGCAAGCTAAGATTATTCTGCAAAGGATTTTAAGACACAAATTTGTAAATCCTCAAAATCAAAAATTACTCCCTCTTAATGTAATACCTTAAACTTCCAAGCACTTGGCAACCCAAACTGAAAGTTCCCCCCACTTCAAGTTCTTCTTTTTCACTCTGAAATAAGCTCTGTAAATCATTCGTCTCTAATCTACCTGGGAGATCATTATCTACTGTAATGGCAAGCCTTATAAGAAGTAAATAATATTTGGAAGATTGTTGCTCCAGTCTTTTCCTTTCTAGGTAAATAAATTTATTTTTCACAATAGTAAGAAGATGGAAACGGGTTATATATAACTAATATGGTTTAATTAGAATGGATATGGGTTTTAGAGAAGTCAAAAAGGAGACTCATTGATCTCAAGGTGCCAGCTTTCTGTAAACTATCAACAAAATGTTTATGTGCAGACGGGTATACAACTGTGGAAGCAGCGCCCTCAGACTTGTAAAGGAGCCTCCTGCAGAGGATCAAGCAAGAGGGTCCACCAGGGGGCTTGACCTTGGAAAAAACCAGACCTCAGACCTCAGGAGCCAAATGGCCTCAGACAAACCCTGAGCATGAGGATAAAGCTGAGAAGCTGCTGGGCTAATGATGGCTACCCAGAACCAGGAAGTCCAGAAGAGAGAGAAAAAGATTAACAACAAGAAAAAGAAATCTTTAACACTCGACAACTTTTACACAGAGAAAATCCAGACTACCGAGCAATCAGAAGAGGAGAAAAAACAAGGAATCACATCTGAACCATCCCAAGATAATCAAAACTGGTCACAGCTCAGTTCAAAACTGAGATGACAAGAAAATTGGAAAAGATTTGGTCAGAGAAATGGGAAGTAGCTCAAAAGGAAATCAGGCAAGAAAATAACAGTTTAAAAGGCACAATTTCGCAATTGGAAAGTGAGGGAAGTCAACTGAAGACCAGAAATGACCAGATTGAAAAGGAAAACTGAAAGATTATAGCCGAAAACCAAAAGATCATAGCCGAAAACCAAAAGATTATAGCCGAAAACCAGTCCTTAAAGGCTAGAATTGAATAATTAGAAGCCAATGATCTCTCAAGACAACAAGAACAAATAAAACAAAGTCAAAAGACTGAAAAAATAGAAGGAAACATGAAATATCTCAATGAGAAAGTGACAGACCAAGAAAATCAGTCTAGAAGAGACAATTTGAGAATCATTGGTCTCCCTAAAAAGGGTGAAATTAATAGAAATTTGGACTCCATACTAAAAGAAATTATTCAGCAAAATTGCCCTGAAGTTCTACAACAAGAGGGCAATAAAGACATTGAAAGGATCCATAGATAACCCTCCGCATTCAATCCAGATAAGAAAACGTCCAGGAATATAATTGCGAAATTCAAGAGCTTCCAAGTAAAACAAAAAAATCTTACAAGAAGCCAGAAAGAGACGATTCAAATACCAAGGAGCACCAATCAGGATCACACAGGACTGGCAGCCTCCACATTAAAAGATCGTAAGGCTTGGAATATGATATTCAGAAAGGCAAGAGAGCTGGGCCTGCAACCACGGATCAACTACCCATCAAAATTGACTATATACTTCCAGGGGAAAGTATGGGCATTCAACAAAATTGAAGAATTCCAAGTAATTGCACAGAAAAGACCAGGGCTAAATGGAAAGTTTGATATCCAACCACAAAAATCGAGAGAATCATGAAAAGGTAAATAAGAAACAGAGGGGAAAGAAAGAAAACTCACAATTTTTTAAATTTGCCTTTTTAAGGGCCTCAGTAAGATCTAATTATCTGTATTCCTATGTAGAGAAATGTTATGTATAATTCTCTGTAGTGAACTCTATACACTATTATAATATTCACTATTATAGCATGGGAAAGAGGGGGTGAATAGTAGGGGACACCAAGAGAAACTTGAGTGAATAATAAAAATAGGATATTCTATTACACACAAAGACGGCATGGGATGGGGAGGGGACAAATACTATTATAAGAAGGAGAAGAAGAGAGCATCAAGAGGTAATTTTTAAACCTTACTCTCAGTGTAATCAACTTGGAGAGGGAAGAGTAGCTATACTATCCATTGGGATATAAAACTGTATCTAACCCTAATGAGAAAGTCAGAAGGGATAAACCAAGGGGAGCAGGAGAGTGGAGAGGTCAAAAAAGGGAGGGGAGAAGAAGGCAAAGGGAATTTATTAGGCCTTCAAAACAAAAAGAGGGGAATAACAAGTGAGGGGGTAGAAAGGGAAGTTAATCAAGGGAGGGGACAAGGGATAGCGGCTTAATAGCAAACCACTGGTTTAAAAGGGAATGGTTTAAGAAGAAGGGGGTAGGAATAGGGGAGGATACGAAAATGTCAGCAAATGCACAACTTATAATTATAACGCTGAATGTGAATGGGATGAACTCTCACATAAAACGGAAGCAAATAGCAGAGTGGATTAGAAACCAAAATCCCACCATATGTTGTCTACAAGAAACACACATGAGGCAGGGGGACATACACAAGTTTAAGGTTCAGGGCTTGAGCAAAATCTTTTGGGTGTCAAATGAGAAAAAGAAGGCAGGAGTGGCTATTGTGATTTCTGGCAAAGCCAAAGTAAAAATAGATATGATTTAAAAAGACAGGGAAGGTCATTACATCCTGATTAAAGGCAGTAAATATGAGCAATGAGGAAATAACACTGCTCAATATGTATGCACCAAGTGGCATAGCACCCAAATTCATAAAGGAGAAACTGGCAGAGCTCAAGAAGGAAATAGATAGTAAAACCATAATAGTGGGAGATCTAAATATTCCTCTTTCAGATCTAGATAAATCAAACCAAAAAATAAATAAGCTTTCACTCTTTGCAGACCATATGATGGTCTACTTAAAAAATCCTAGAGAATCAACTAAGAAGCTTGTAGAAATAATCAACAACTTTAGCAAAGTTGCAGGATACAAAATAAATGCACATAAATCATCAGCATTTCTATACATTTCCAACACATTAGAGCAGCAACAGGTAGAAAGAGAAACACCATTTAAAATTACCCTAGACAATATAAAATACTTAGGAATCTATCTACCAAAACAAACACAGCAATTATACGAAAACAACTACAAAACACTTTCCAAACAAATAAAATTGGATCTAAACAACTGGAAAGCCATTGATTGCTCATGGGTAGGACGAGCTAACATAATAAAAATGACCATTCTACCCAAATTAATTTACCTATTTAGCCCCATACCTATCAAACTACCAAAAAACATCTTTACTGAATTAGAAAAAACTATAACAAATTTCATTTGGAATAACAAAAGATCAAGAATATCAAGGGAAATAATGAAAAAAAAATGTGAAGGAAGGGGGCCTAGCAGTACCAGATATCAAACTATACTATAAAGCAGCAGTCATCAAAACAATATGGTACTGGCTAAGAGACAGAGAGGAGGATCAGTAGAATAGACTTGGGGTAAATGACATCAGCAAGACAGTGTATGATAAACCCAAGGAGCCCAACATTTGGGACATGAATCCACTATTTGACAAAAACTGCTGGGAAATTTGGAAAACAATATGGGAGAGATTAGGTTTAGATCAACATTTCACACCCTACACCAAGATAAATTCAGAATGGGTGAATGACCTGAAAATAAAGAGGGAAACTATAAATAAATTAAGTGAACACAGAATAGTATACTTGTCAGATCTTTGGGAAAGGAAAGAATTTAAAACCAAGCAAGAGTTAGAGAAAATTACAAAATGTAAATTAAATGGTTTTGATTATATTAAGCTAAAAAGCTTTTGTACAAACAAAAACAATGTAGTCAAAATCAGAAGGGAAACAACAAATTGGGAAAAATCTTTATAAAGAAAAATTCTGACAGGGATCAAATTACTCGAATATACAAGTAGTTAAATCAATTGTATAAAAAAATCAAGCCATTCCCCAATTGATAAATGGGCAAGAGACATGAATAGGCAATTTTCAGGTAAAGAAATCAAAAGTATCAATAAGCACATGAGAAAGTGTTCTAAATCTCTAATAATTAGAGAAATGCAAATCAAAACAACTCTGAGGTATCACCTCACACCTAGCAGATTGGCTAAAATGAAAGAAGGGGAGAGTAATGAATGTTGGAGGGGATGTGGCAAAATTGGGACATTAATGCATTGCTGGTGGAGTTGTGAACTGATCCAACCATTCTGGCTGGCAATTTGGAATCACGCTCAAAGGGCTATAAAAGACTGCCTTCCCTTTGATCCAGCTATACCATTGTTGGGTTTGTACCCCAAAGAGATCATAGATAAACAGACTTGTATGAAAATATTTATAGCTGCGCTTTTGGTGGTGGCAAAAACCTGGAAAAGGAGGGTATGTCCTTCAATTGGGGAATGGCTAAACAAATTGTGGTATATGCTGGTGATGGAATACTATTGTGCTAAAAGGAATAATAAACTGGAGAAGTTCCAGGTGAACTGGAGAGACCTCCAGGAACTGATGCAGAGCAAAAGGAGCAGAGCCAGAAGAACATTGTACACAGAGACTGATATACTATGGTAAAATCGAATGTAATGGGCTTCTGTACCAGCAGCAATACATTGACCCAGGACAATTCTGAGGGACTTATGGTAAAGAACACTACCTAAATTCAGAGGAAGAACTGCAGGAGAGGAAACATATAAAAAAAAACAACTGCTTGAATGCATGGGTCGGGGTGGACTTGATTAAGGATGTGGACTCGAAACTACCACACCAATGCAACTACCAACAATTTGGAAATTGGTCTTGATCAAGGACACATGACAAAACCAGTGGAAATGTGCATCGGCCATGGGTGGGGGGAGTGCGGGGGGTGAAGGGGAAAGTAGGAGCATGAATCATGTAACCATGTTAAAAATGAATATTAATAAATGCTTAAAATTAAAAAAAAACAGAAGACACTTTTTCCTGGTCTGTGGAGTTTTCTGAAGAGGGCTGCAGGTATATGAATGTGGCAGAGCCATAGAAGAAGGCAATTGCTGCAATGTGGAGCTGCAGGTACTGAAAGCCTTGGATCTTCCTTCAAGAGGCCAGATATGAAGGATACTGTTGATGATACGGATGTAAGAGCTGACAATGGTAATGCTGGGAATGAGAATATTAAATACACTGAAGCTCAAGAGCACCACTTCATTGATGTAAATGCTAGAACAAGAGAGCTTCAAAAGGGAAAGGATTTCACAGAAGTAATGACTGATGTGGTTCTTACATAAGAGCACTCTAAGAATTCAGCTGGTGTGAACTGTGGCATCAACTAAGCCCAGCAGGTACACCCAAAACACAAGCCATAAGCAGACCCAATGGGACATGGTGACATTGTAAAGCAGGGGGTTACAGACATCATATGTCATCACTGCCAACATGTGGCACTCAGCTATAGCAAAAATAAGGAAGAAGTAGAGCTGAGTTATGCACTCAGGATAGAAGATGATGTTATACTCTGACACAAATTTCACCAGCATTTTGGGTGAGATTATAGTGGAGTGACAGAGATCAATGAAGGATAAGCTACTGAGTAAATAGTACATGGGGATGTGAAGGTGGGAACTGAGCCCAAACAGTATAATCATACCCAGGTTCCCCACCACAGTGACCACATAAATATAGGAATAGGAAGAAGAGGGGCAGCTGGATCTCTGGCCAGTCAGTTAGCCCTGAAAGCATAAATTCAGTCACTGGAGAGTTATTTCTCGTGGCCATTTTCTGGGACAGGATCTGTGGGGATAGGAAAGAAGTTATCACTTTAGCGAGACTCCCAATTATTACCCTACCCATCAGTGCCTCATGCATAAGAGTAGACTCATATCCCTGTTCTCTCTTAGTTCCTTTCAATCTAACTCTAACACAGCTGGACATCTAATAATTCTTCAAAACTCAAAATTTGGTGTGCATGCTATGCCTAACTTTGTCCTAGAAAAGGAAAGATATAGTTGCTGTGAAATGGAAGATAGCTGCTGAGAACACAATGAGATATAATCTGGTATAGAGTATGGAATGATTTGACTTGGAAGTAGGAAGATATAGGTTCAAATCCCACCTTAGACAATTACTAGCTCAGTAATCTTGTAGATGTCACTTAAGTTCTGTGGACTGTAGTTCCTTTTCTATAAAAGGCAGACATCAGACTAGATGGCCTTGGTAAACCCTTGCAGCTCTAATTATACACTAATTAGGGGGTGGGAATGACTTTTTCTCAGTATTTTTAAATACTCATATTCATCCTTCAGCCTCCTGCTTTGGTTTGTGAATTCTGTTGGAGCTGCCACTAATTGGAGGCTGTGCTTTTCTGGGTGGGATAATGTCTCCATGTCAGAAATGAGAAAAGGTTCATTTAGGGGCTCAGTGACTAATTTTAGTTATTGAGTAAAAAGAAAATCCATTGAATAAGGATTTTAACCCTCTAGGCTTTGCTTTGGAAGACTGAAGGAGCCATTTAATCCTCATTCTCATCATTCATGCTTCCATTCAACCATATTTGAGTGTTTGTGATACTGCTTATTTTTGCTCCTCCTCCCATCTGTCTAACTGATTCTTCTCAATCCTTTTTTCTCTTCTTCTGAATCATCATCCACATCAGACCCCTAACTGCCCACCCTCTGGTTCCATACTGAGTTTACTTTTCTTTGCTCTCTATACTTTCCTTCCTGTTTGACTTTATCAACTCACAAGAATTTAATTATGATTTTTATGTTAGTGACTTCAGAATCATTTTATACATTATTTTTTATCCTGAGTGTCATCCCACCATCACCAGTTATCTTTCAGACATTTCAAAAAAATATCACGTAGGGGGCAGCTGGGTAGCTCAGTGGATTGAGAGCCAGGCCTGGAGACGAGAGGTCCTAGGTTCAAATCTGGCCTTAGACACTTCCCAGCTGTGTGACCCTGGGCAAGTCACTTGGCCCCCATTGCCTACCCTTACCACTCTTCCACCTATAAGTCAATGCACAGAAGTTAAGGGTTTAAAATTTAAAAAAAAATATCACGTAGGCATCTGAAACTTAAGATGTCCAGAACAATTCATTATCTTTCCTCAAATAGTCACCTCTCTTCTTACTGACCCATTACTGCTGAAAGTACCACCATCCTATCACTCAAGTTTACAATCTCATTCTCATTCTTAAGTCTTCATTGTCATTCCATATCAAAACAGTTGCCAAATCTTGTTATTGTTAACTTTACACAATGTTTTCCACTTTGTCTCACTTTTCACTTATGTATCAATCGATCTAATTCTGGTTCTGAATACGATTTGAACTCCTTGCATACCCTTTTGCCTCAATTACTGCAATAGTACCCTTACGTGATGTCTCCTCAGTCCAACCTATCCTTTACATAGCTGTCAAAATGACCTTGCCAATCTCCTATTCAATAAACTCTACTACTTCTAGAAATAGGTATAACATTTTCCATTTGTCATTTAACTCTCTTTACAATCATTTTACAACTCTTTTTTTACAACTTTTTTTACAACTCTCTTTATAATCACTCTACCATAGCCGATCTTAACCAAACTGCTATTTGATGAACTCCATTAATGCTTTCTATCTATCTATCTATCTATCTGTCTACCTATCTATCTATCTGTATCACAATTTTGCATGTTTTATATAATATGTATGTAATAGTGTACATATTTTAGATACATACTTATGTCTACAAAATACACACATTTTCCATTTCTTATTTAAAGCCTTATCTGAACATGACATGAACCTACTCTTCTACCCTTGTTACATATTGCTACCCTTCATGCAACTGTTTAATAAACACTTCATGATCAATTCTTAAGAATATAAACGTGAAAATGATAGTCTACTATGTTTAGTTTTTAATTACAAAAGTTGATAACTTATTTATATAGTTATAGGGTGACAGGAGAAAACAAAGCCTATGCAACATGTTCCATCAAAATATGAAGTATGAAAGATACTTTAAGTAGCAAGTTTACTTTAGTCTCTTTCTGAAGTCCCACTCAAATAATTAACTTTATTATTTTAAAATTTTTATTTAATTGAATAATTAAGAAAAATTTTCCATTGTTACAAGATTCATGTTCTTCTCCTCCCCACACCCCAAACCTCCTCCCATAGCCAACTTTAAATTCCAATAGGTTTAATTCCACATGTGTCATTGATCAAGACCTATTTCTATATTATTGATATTTGCACTAGGGTGATCATTTAGAGTCTACATCCCCAATCATATCCCCATTGACTCATTTGATCAAGAAGTTGCCTTTTTTTCTGTGTTTCTACACCCACAGTTCTTTCTCTAGCTGTGGATATTCTCCTTTCTCATAAGTTTCTCAGAATTGTCCTGGATCATTTCATTGCTGCCAGTAGAAAAGTCTATTACATTTGTTTGTGCCATAGTGTATCCGTCTCTGTTTATGAGGTTCTCCTGGTTCTTCTCCTTTCATTCTGCATCAATTCCTGGAGGTCATTCCAGTTCACATGGAATTCCTCCAGTTCATTATTCCTTTTAGCACAATAGTATTCTATCACCAACAGATAGCACAATTTGTTCATCCATTACCCAGTTGAAGGGCATCCCCTCATTTTTCAATTTTTTTGCCACCACAAAGAGCATGGCTATAAATATTTTTGTTCAAGACTTTTTTCCTTATGATCTCCTTGGGGTACACACTCAGCAGTGGGATGGCTGAATCAAAGGGCAGGGAGTCTTTTAAAACCCTTTTGTCATAATTCCAAATTGCCATCCAGAATGGTTGTGTCAAATCACAACTCCACCAGCAATACATCAATGTCCCTATTTTGCCACTTCTCCTCCAACATTTATTATATTCCTTTGCTGTCGTGTTAGCCAATTGGCTAGTTGTGAAGTGGTACCTCAGTGTTGTTTTGATTTACATTTCTCTAATTACAAGAGATTTAGAACACTTTTTCATGTGCTTATTGATAGTTTTGATTTCTTTATCTGAAAATTGCCTATTCATGTTCTTTGCTCATTTATCAATTAGGGAATAGTTTGATTTTTTTGTACAATTGATTTAGCTCCTCATATATTTGAGTAATTAGACATTTGTCAGAGGTTTTTGTTATAAAGATTTTTCCAAATTTTTTGCTTCCCTTCAAATTTCTGTTGCATTAGTTTGGTTTGTACAGAAACTTTTTTTAATTTGATGTAATCAAAATTATTTATTTTATATTTTGTAATATTCTCTATCTCTTGCTTGGACTTAAAAATCTTCCCTTTCCCAAAGATCTGACAGATATATTTTTCTGTGTTCACCTAATTTACTCATAATTTCCTTCTTTATATTGAAGTCATTCACCTATTCAGAATTTATCTTGGTATAGGGTGGGAAATGTTGATATAAATATCTCCCATATTGTTTTCCAATTTTCCCAGCAGTTTTTGTCAAATAGTGGATTTTTGTCCCAAAAGATAGGATCTTTGCATTTATCATGCACTGTCTTGCTGAGATCATTTACCTCAAAGCTATTCCACTGATTCTCCCTTCTGTCTCTTAACCAGTACCAAATTGTTTTGATGACAACTGCTTTATAGTACAGTTTTATATCTGGTACTGCTAGGACTCCATTTTTCATTATTTCCCTTGATATTCTTGATCTTTTGTTCTTCCAAATGAACTTTGTTACAGTTTATTCTAATTCAGTAAAAAAGTTTCTTGGTGATTTAATAGGAATGGCACTGAATAAGTTAGGATTGTCATTTTAAAGAAGTCATTTTTATTATGTTAACTCATCCTATGAGCAATTAATGTTTTTCCAATTGTTTATATCTAGTTTTAATTATGTGGAAAGTGTTTTGTAGTTGTGTTCTTATAATTCCTATGTTTGTCTTGGCAGATAGATTCCTAAATTTAGTTTTTATTTGGGGAATTTTAATTTGTTCTCTTTCTAGGTTTTTAATTTGTATGCCCAATTCATTGACCTCTGCCCTCCTTAATTTTTTAATATATGCGTGCAAGGATATAAATTTACCACTCACTACTGCTTTGGCTGAATCTCATAGATTTTGATATGATGTCTCCTCATTGTCATTCTCTTTAATGAAATTTTTAATTGCTTTTATGATTTGTTCTTTAACTGATTTTGGAGAATCTAATTATATAATTTCCAATTAATTTTTGACTTGCCTCTTCATGTACCCTTAATAATAATTATCATTTTTATTGCATTATGATCCAAAAAGATTGCATTTATTACTCTGTTCTTTTGCACTTGTTTGCCATGTTTTTATGCCCTAGTCCATTTGGGGTCAATCTTTGTGAATGTACCATGTCCTGCTGAAAAAAGTGTATTCCTTTTTGTCCCTATTTATTTTTCTCCAAATATCTATTAACTCTAATTTTTCTAAGATTTCATTCACATCTCTTACCTCTTTCTTATTTATTTTTTGCTTTGATTTACCTAGATCTGATAGAGGAAGGTTCAGGTCTCCCAGTAGTATAGATTTATTATCTATTTCCTCCTAAAACTCCACTAGTTTCTCCTTTAGAAATTTGGATGCTATACCATTTGGTGCATACATGTTGAGTACTAATATTTCCTAATTGTTTATACTGCCTTTTATGAAGATATAATTACCTTTCCTATCTCTTTTAATCAGATCTGTTTTTACTCTGGTTTTGTCAGATATCATGATTGAAACTCATGCCTTCTGTTTCTCAGTTGATGCCCAATAGATTTTACTCCAACCTTTTACCTTTACCCTGTGTGTGTGTGTCTACTCATCTCATGTGTGTTTCATGTAGACAACATATGGTAAGATTTTGGTTTCTAATCCACTCTGCTATTTGCTTTTGTTTTATTGGTGAGTTCATCCCATTCACATTCAGAGTTATGATTACCACATGTGTATTCCCCAACATTGTAATTTCCTCTCCTAGTTCTGCCCTTTCTTCTTTTGCTATTTCCTTTTAAACCAGTGGTTTTCTTTTAATCAGTCCTCCTAATCCCCACCTTTACTTTATTTCCCTTTCCTCCCCCTCCTTTTTTGTTCCCTTCTTATTTTTTAAGGGTCTATTAAATTCCTTCCCCCATCTCTTTCTCTCCCTTTTTGTATTCCCCACCCCACTATCCATCTTGGTTTTTCCTCCCTCAACTTCCCTTTAGGGTAAGCTAAATTTTGATACCCTAATACAGTGGTTCCCAAACTTTTTTGGCATACTGCCCCTTTTCCAGAAAAAAAAATATTACTTAGCCACTTGGAAATTAATTTTTAAAAATTTTAATAGCAATTAATAGGAAAGATAAACACACCTGTGGCCATCACCGCCCCTCTGGATCGCTGGGAGTTCCCGCTTTGAACTTGGAGCTGAAAGATCTCTGAGGAGACCTTAGGCAGCTTCTACTCAGAATGGTCACATGGGTAAGTTAGGCTGACTTCCTTGGGCCTACCTTGGCATTTCCAAACTCTGCCTTAAGTAGGCACTAGCCTATCTGGTTGCTAGTCCTTGTGGCTTGTAGCTTCATTTATTTAGCCTTCTAACCTTCTCTCTCCATCCAGGCCTCTGCAGGCCTGGACTAGCCTCTCCCTCTCTCTATTTCCCTACCTTTTACTTTCCTAATTGTAAATAAACTACATTAAACCAGATCCTGACTTGGGTCTAATTTAATTACGGAATCAATCTGAATTGTTGATTCCTGGTGGCCACACTTTAAATATATATCTATAAAATACCTAAAATTTCCCTCTTTCAAAATTTAAAAAAATAGATGATAGAAGCAAAAAATAAGAATCAATACAAAAGAGTAGTATGAGAATTGTGAGTTATATATGGCAGAATAAGCTGAAGTTGACAAGAAATGCTAAGGCCAATAGAGAGTATTTTTGAAGCTATATTTGGGGCAAAGAAGGATCAATAAGGGATAGAACTGTTGCTCAGGTTTGATAAGGTAAAAATAATAGTGAAAGGGTCAAAAAAATCAACTTTTACTTTGGTCTTTTTTGTTTCAAATTGAGTGATTCTTATAATTGATAAGGTTAAAATAAAAATTATTCAAGAGGAGTTGAAATCCAAAGAAAGGAGATGGTCTAGATGTCATCAATAAATTCATGTCACTATACCTAGATGAATTACATCTTAGATTAGTGGAATTACTAGTTTATGTGGTCACTAATTCACCATTGGTGATTTTTGAAAGATCTAAAATGATAAGGACATGCCAGAGACCTGGAAAAGGAAAAAAAATCAGTTTTCCAATATGGAAGTTGATATTTAGTCAATCAGTGAGTATTTATTAAAGTACTCCTGTATGGTTTCCCGGTTAAGGTGGCGGTAGAGTAAAAAGCAACTCTTAACTTCTCCTGACCAAAACACACAAGACTCCTCAAGGGGACATAAAAACAAATCCAGACAAATGGAGGAACCCCACAACAGGGTGCAGCGTGGAAGGTACGTGGAATTGGGACATTTCCATGCTATAAAGGGGTGAAACAGCTCTCATTAAATCTCGGGCTGACCATCCCACCCCCACCGCCTCCATCCCCACCACCTATAGCGCCGAAGCCAGCTAAAAAGAAATAGAGCAAGTTTGGGGCACCCATCGAGTCATTGGCAGCTCCAGGGCCTGTTCCTGAGAGCAGCAAAATTTGGGACCTGAAAAAGCTAAAGAACGAGCACAAACTCTGAGCGCGGGCTCAGAGCTCAGGCGAGGGTGGAGGTGTGGGTGGAGGCAAACACAGCCATGAGCCAAAGCTCTGAAACCCTGAGTGGGGAACCAGTGCAGACAGGTATACGACTGTGGAAGCAGTGCCCTGAGACTTGTAAAGGAACCTCCAGCAGAAGATCAAGCAAGGGGGTCTACCAGGGGGCTTGACCTTGTAAAAAACCAGACCTCAGACCTCAGGAGCCAAAAGACCATGGAAAGACCCGGAGCTCAAGGATAAAGCTGAGAAGCTGCTGGGCTAATGATGGCTACCCAGACTCAGGAAGTTCAGAAGAGAAAAATTAACAACAAGAAAAAAAAAGTCTTTAACACTCGACAACATTTACACAGAGAAAATCCAGACAACTGAGCAAACAGAGGAGGAGAACAAACAAGCATCCCGACCCACCTCAAATAAAGAAAACGGGTCACAAGCTATGGAAGACTTCAAAACTGAGTTTTTGAGGAAAATGGAAGAGATCTGGCAAGAAAATAACAGTTTAAAAGGTAGAATCTTGCAATTGGAAAGTGAGGCTCAGAAATCAAATGAACTGATAAGCAAATTGAACACCAGAAATGACCAGAGCGAAAAGGAAAACCAGAAGATTATAGCTGAAAACCAAAAGATCATAGCTGAAAACCGAAAGATTATAGCCGAAAACAAATCCCTTAAGACTAGAATTGAGCAATTAGAAGCTAATGATCTCTCAAGACAACAAGAACAAATAAAACAAAGTCAAAAGACTGAAAAAATAGAAGGAAACATGAAATATCTCAATGAGAGAGTGACAGACAAAGAAAACCGGTCTAGAAGAGACAATTTGAGAATAATTGGTCTTCCAGAAAAACCAGAAATTAATAGAAACCTGGACTCCATACTAAAAGAAATTATTCAGCAAAATTGCCCTGAAATCCTACAACAAGAGGTAAATATAGACATTGAAAGGATCCATAGAACACCCATGACATTCGATCCACATAAGAAAATGCCCAGGAATATAATTGCAAAATTAAAGAGCTTTCAAGCAAAAGAAAAAATCTTACAAGAAGCCAGAAAGAGACAATTCAAATATCAAGGAACACCAATCAGGATCACACAGGATCTGGCAGCCTCCACGCTAAAAGACCGTAAGGCTTGGAATATGATATTCAGAAAGGCAAGAGAGCTGAGCCTGCAACCACGGATCAACTACCCATCAAAATTGACTATATATTTCCAGGGGAAAGCATGGGCATTAAACAAAATTGAAGAATTCCAAGTATTTGCACAGAAAAGACCAGGGCTAAATGGAAAGTTTGATATCCAACCACAAAAATTGAGAGAAACATGAAAAGGTAAATAAGATACAGAGGGGAAAGAAAGAAAACTTATAATTTTTAAATTTGCCTTTTTAAGGGCCTCAGTAAGATCTAATTATCTGTATTCCTATGTAGAGAAATGTTATGTATAATTCTCTGTAGTGAACTCTATTCACTATTATAGTATTCACTATTTTAGTAATCAGAAGAATAATTCACAGGGTGAGGGTAGAACACTAAATAATCTAAGATGACATGGGGGATGGGAAAGAGGGGGTGAATAGTAGGGGACACCAAGAGAAACTTGAGTGAATAAGAAAAATAAGATATTCTATTACACACAAAGAGGGCATGGGATGGAGAGGGGACAAATACTATTATAAGAAGGAGAGGAAGAGAGCATAAAGAGGTAATGATCAAACCTTACTCTCAGTGTAATCAACTTGGAGAGGAAAGAGTAGCTATCCTATCCATTGGGACATAAAACTCTTATCTAACCATTCTGAGAAAGTCAGAAGGGATAAACCAAGGGGAGCAGGGGAGTGGGGAGGTCAAAAAAAGGGAGGGGAAAAGAAGGGGGAGGGAATTCATAAAAACAAAAAGAGGGTGGGAAAAATAAGGGAGGTGTTAGAAAGGGAAGTTAATCAAGGGAGGGGATAAGGGATAGCGTCTTAATAGCAAACCACTGGTTTAAAAGGAAATAGTATAAGAAAAAGGGGGTAGGAATAGGGGAGGATATGAAAATGTCAGCAAATGCACAACTGATGATTATAACTCTGAATGTGAATGGGATGAACTCGCCCATAAAAAGGAAGCAAATAGCAGAGTGGATTAGAAACCAAAATCCTACCATATCTTGTCTACAAGAAACACATATGAGACTCCAGCAAGTAATTAAGAAGGTCATCCACCATGGTCAGGTGGGATTTATACCAGGAATGCAAGGTTGGTTCAACATTAGGAAAACCATCCACATAATTGACCATATCAACAGTCTAACAAACAAAAACCACATGATTATCACAATAGATGCTGAAAAAGCCTTTGACAAAATACAGCATCCATTCCTATTGAAAATATTGAAAAGTATAGGAATAGAAGGGCCCTTCCTAAAAATAATGAACAATATATACCTAAAACCATCAACAAGCATTATATGCAATGGGGATAAATTAGTAGCCTTCCCAATAAGATCAGGAGTGAAACAAGGATGCCCATTATCACCTCTATTATTCAACATAGTACTAGAAACACTAGCAATAGCAATTAGAGAAGAAAAAGAAATTGAAGGTATCAAAATAGGCAAGGAGGAGACTAAGCTATCATTCTTTGCAGGTGATATGATGGTATACTTAAAAAATCCTAGAGAATCAACTAAGAGGCTGGTAGAAATAATCAACAACTTTAGCAAAGTTGCAGGATACAAAATAAATGCACATGAATCATCAGCATTTCTATATATTTCCAAAAGATTAGAGCAGCAAGAGGTAGAAAGAGAAACACCATTTAAAATCACCCTAGACAATATAAAATACTTGGGAATCAATCTAACAAAATAAACACAGCTATTATATGATAACAACTACAAAACAGTTTCCAAACAAATAAAACTGGACCTCAACAATTGGAAAGCCATTAACTGTTCATGGGTAGGACGAGCTAACATAATAAAAATGAACATCCTACCCAAATTAATTTACCTATTTAGTGGCATACCTATCAAATTACCAAAAAATTTCTTTACAGAATTAGGAAAAACTATAACAAATTTCATTTGGAATAACAAAAGATCAAGAATATCAAGGGAAATAATGAAAAAAAAATTGAAGGAAGGGAGCCTAGCAGTACCAGATATTAAACTATACTATAAAGCAGCAGTTATTAAATCAATATGGTACTGGCTAAGAGATAGAAGGGAGGATCAGTGGAATAGACTCGGGGTTAATGATGTCAGCAAGACAGTGTATGATAAACCCAAAGAGCCCAACTTTTGGGACATGAATCCACTATTTGACAAAAACTGCTGGGAAATTTGGAAAACAATATGGGAGAGATTAGGTTTAGATCAACATCTCACACCCTACACCAAGATAAATTCAGAATGAGTGAATGACTTGAATATAAAGATGGAAACTATAAATAAGTTAAGTGATCACAGAATAGAATACTTGTCAGATCTGTGGGAAAGGAAAGACTTTAAAACCAAGCAAGAGTTAGAGAAAATTACAAAATGTAAATTTAATGGTTTTGATTATTTTAAGCTAAAAAGCTTTTGTACAAACAAAAACAATGTAGTCAAAATCAGAAGGGAAACAACAAATTGGGAAAAAATCTTTATAATGAAAAACTCTGAAAGGGGTCTAATCACTCAAATATACAAGGAGTTAAAGCAATTGTATAAAAAATCAAGCCATTCCCCAAATGATAAATGGGCAAGAGACATGAATAGGCAATTTTCAGATAAAGAAATCAAAAGTATCAAAAAGCACATGAGAAAGTGTTCTAAATCTCTAATAATTAGAGAAATGCAAATCAAAACAACTCTGAGGTATAACCTCACACCTAGCAGATTGGCTAAAATGAAAGAAGGGGAGAGTAATGAATGTTGGAGGGGATGTGGCAAAATCGGGACATTGATGCATTGCTGGTAGAGTTGTGAAATGATCTGGCCATTCTGGCTGGCAATTTGGAACTATGCCCAAAGGGCTATAAAAGACTGTCTGCCCTTTGATCCAGCCATACCATTGCTGGGTTTGTACCCCAAAGAGATCATAGATAAACAGACTTGTACGAAAATATTTATAGCTGCGCTTTTTGTAGTGGCAAAAAACTGGAAAATGAGGGGATGTCCTTCAATTGGGGAATGGCTAAACAAATTGTGGTATATGCTGGTGATGGAATACTATTGTGCTAAAAGGAATAATAAACTGGAGAAGTTCCAGGTGAACTGGAGAGACCTCCAGGAACTGATACAGAGCAAAAGGAGCAGAGCCAGAAGAACATTGTACACAGAGACTGATATACTATGTTAAAATCGAATGTAATGGGCTTCTGTACCAGCAGCAATACATTGACCCAGGACAATTCTGAGGGACTTATGGTAAAGAACACTACCTAAATTCAGAGGAAGAACTGCAGGAGAGGAAACATATAAGAAAAACAACTGCTTGAATGCATGGGTCGGGGTGGACTTGATTAAGGATGTGGACTCTAAACTACCACACCAATGCAACTACCAACAATTTGGAAATAGGTCTTGATCAAGGACACATGACAAAACCAGTGGAAGTGTGAATCGGCCATGGGTGGGGGGAACGCGGGGGGTGAAGGGGAAAGTAGGAGCATGAATCATGTAACCATGTTAAAAATGAATATTAATAAATGTTTAAATTTAAAAGAAAAACTACTCCTGTGTGTTCATTGGGTGCTGAGGATACAAATACAAAGAATGAAACAATTCTTACTCATAAAGAATTAATTTTAATTGAGGAGACAATAACACATATAAACATATAATAAAGAAACATGATGAAAATAAGGGAAAATTCCTGTATAAAAAATACAGAGTTGTTTGGTAGAGAAAGTTCTAGGTGAGGGATTAGAAAAGGCTTCCTATAGAAGATAATGTTTCAGCAGAGCCTATGAGGAACAGAAGAATTAAACAAAGCAGAACTGAGGAGGCAGTTTATTCTAAGTATTTCAAATAGTAGGTGCTAAGGTGTGGAGATAGAAGATGTAGTGTCATGTTTGAGGAAGAAAGAGGAGGTCAGCTTGACTGGATGGTAACATGAGAATGGGAAATATCATATGAGATAAGAAAGATAAATTGAGTCCATTTGTGAAGAGCTTTCAAGTTTAAAAAGGGCTTTAATTTTTTTCTTTGCAGCAAGAAGGAGTCTTTAAAATTTATCGAGTAGGGAAGTGACCAGAAAAGCACGTAGAGAAAATCAATTTGGCAAAAATGTTTAGAACAGATTAGATTGGGGCAAGACTTGGAGTAGAGAGGCAATTAGGACCCATTGGAATGATCTAGGTGAGATGTGATAATGGCCTGAACTAACAAGGTGACTATGTGAATGGAGAGAAAGGCCCAGATTAAGAGGTGTCCTAGAGGTAGGAATGGTGATGGATTAGATATGAGGAAAAAGAAGAATCCAGGATTTTTATGAGATTTTGAAACTGAGACACTACTAGAATGATAATGGTGCATTCGTCAGTTATAGGCAAATTTGGAAGAGAAGTGGATGTGTGAAGAAAGATAATGAGAAGCCTCAAGGACATTCAATATAAAATATCCACTAAGTGATTGGGGATAAAGGATTTCAGCTCTGATGAAAGACTGGGACTGGATATATTTCTTTGAGGCATCTTCACAGATAATTACATTGAGGAGAGCTGAGGAGGTCCCTAAGAGAAACAGAAAAGAAAAGTGTATGTTTGGAATTGGGGAGATGCTATTTAAAAGTATGTTAGAGACTTCCTATGGTCACATGGGGGCTTTGAGACTACATTTTCCATGATTCCGATGGGTTTCCGGTTTCCAGTTTTTGGGCATGGGGACATTTGATGTCCCCACGCTGAGGGCAGTTTAAATTCAGAGGAGGGCCTAAAAGAGGTCACTTGGTTTTCCTGAGGAGCTGGCTGGTGTGCAGGAGAGAAGATGGGCTCCAGCAGTAAATTTAAAAGTTAGTCAGGCAAGGTCATATATATTTTACCAACATGGTCGTGGCTTTAATTAAACTACTAATCTCTCTTATTATATCAGTCTTTATCATTTTTTATCATAACAAAAGGAACTAGGACAGATTTGTGGGGAATAATCATAGTTAAAGAAAATGTATAATAGGGATTAAATTACCAAAGTATATTGAGTAAAACGTAGAATCTGCAGAGTAGTGATCCATTAACCAGCCTTCTATTCCTGAGAAAATGTAGCTAGAATATGACATAGACAGTTGGTCTTAGAGACAGGAAAAGTTGGTTCATATTTCACCTCTGATATATGAAGGCAATGTGACACTAATTAGGTCATCTACCTTCTGAGAGTTGAAGACAACCTTCTAATTCTCTAAGTTGCAAAGATGAACTTATAGATCTAGACAAAAATATATAAATCCTTATGAAAAATTGGGTGCTAGAATAAAACTAACATCACTCCCACAAAAAGAGATCATGATAAAGTTATGTCATTAAAAAAACACTTACATTCAGTCAGAATCAATACCAAATATTGGTTAAAAAGCAGAAGAGCAATAGGGGCTAAGCAATTGGGGTTAAGTAACTCAACCAGGGTCACACATCTAAGAAGTGTTTGAAGCTCTTTTTTGTTTTTTTAACAGGTTATTGCACTATTATATCAGGGGACTTCTACAAATATGGCAGACTTAGATTTTAGTAAAGCACTTGATCGATTCTTCCATGCTATATTTGTGTATAATGTGTAGAGTAATTAGCTAAATGATTTAGAGATGGATCATTTTTAATGATTGAATTAGAAGACCCCAGTATTCCCTCATCTTCATTAATAGCACCATGTCAAGGCAAGGTCTCTGATGAAGTGACCATGAAATTTTTCTTTAATTGTTAAACATTCTTTTAAATTATTTAATTTAAATCTCAGATAGAATGTATTGAAATGAGAGACAGCTAATATATTCAAAGACAGACTCCTGGAACACAATAATCTCACCATGATGGGATGATGTATTAAATTTAATAAGGGACACCTTAATTGGTGTGTTATTTAAAATCACTTGGGATACTTGGAACTACATTTCCCGTGATCACCAATGGGTTTCCTGTTTTGGATTACGTATTCAAGGTGAGGGACTGTTTTAAAATAGGGGGAAGTGACTTTGAACTTCCTCTTTAGCTACCTGAGCACGAAGGTACAAAAGGTAAAATGGCTGAGGCGGGAGTTTGAATACAGGAGTGTGGTCTAATGTTTTTTATCTCTATCAGCATGGCTTTTATTAAACTACTATTCTCCCTTTTAATATCTGCCTTCATCATTTTTAATAATAACAGTTTGGCAAACCAGAAGGTCGAAATTCGAACCCTAAATTTTCTAGATAGCCTAAGAAGAAGCCATGTGGCTCTGGGACCCAGAGTCTCAGAAGTGATCTTTTTCCTTGCCCAGTCCTCTCCCTATTTTCCCCAGCCTAGAGGCTGCTTTATGGGGAAGAGAGACAATGGTTTTAATTGCTGCTGGGCTTCAAATTATTTTGCTCAATGCCCTGGGCCTGGTGACCCTTATGGACACTGATGGACTACTGGTTTTCCTGCTGCCTTCTCCGCCCAATCTTCCTAACTACTGATCTGGACTCCGTTCTTGCCTGGCCCGCCGGTACAGACCACTTCTCTTGATCCTGCCTCCCTGGTGCCATTTGTCCTATTCTGAGTCCCGGATCCCAAACCCCAGCTGCTGCTTTCACTACTGCCCTGCTCTGTCTTGCCGCGATCTTTAGAGAATTCTGCCTCTGCTGCTTAGGATTTGGTATTTCCCCCCCCCCCCCACTCTCTTGGTAATGGCCTGCATTCTAGCCCTCCACATGTTCCTCTAAAGGCCTAATTTAGGCACCCCCCCACACCCCCACAGGCTCTCCATGTGGGTATTTTTTTCTAAATACTGACCTAAGCTTTTCTCTAGCCCCAAGCCCATGTTTCCATGTGGGCACGCAAGTATTTACGCTTCAAACAGGAATTAAAAATTCCAAACTTTCTTGCGCTTATTAAACTCAAACTCAGCGGAAGAGATTCACCCCGTACCTGCTCCGAACTTTGAACTAAGAGCAGAGACTGATTATATGGACCCTGAATTTTGGACTTTAAAATGGGACCAGAGGTGGATTTTAAAACCTCAGGACTCAGGGTTTTAAAAAGACTTTGTATCTTACTGCATTTTGCTGATAGTTTCGTGAATTAATTTTGTTTATTTTGTTGATTTTCTTGTTGCCCTGAATCATTTTAAGCTAATGAAGTTTGTGGCTGCTAGATTAATTCTGTTTGTGATTTTATTATAACTCCCAAATAATGAGAAAAATCTATTAGATCTGGTAAGAGGTTTTGACGAGCTTGTTAATCTGGTACACACATTATATTTCCTACACATTTTTTAAAGTTGTAAATTGCCTTATGTATACTGTATTTATAGGAGCACATGTCTTTTAAGTTTTTATTCTATCTTGGTAATTGTATTCAACCTTGGAGAGTTTGATGCCTGCCTTGAGATTTAAATTGTAATTTTATGAGAGTTCTTTTAAAAATTTACTTTAGATGCCTAGTACCCTTCTGTATAAATGATAAGGTTTTTATGTATTTCTTTTAAAGAATTGTTGTCTTAAAGGATAAGCTTTATATATTTTATTGTGAAGAATTGTTGTCATATATTTTATTTTAATGTTAGCCTCTATGCTTTTATCTGCAGGATCTAGAATTTCTAAGGGTAATTTATACCAGAAGTTTTTTTAATATCAGATTTTTATATGGAAGCAGTAACAGAATTTGTTGAGAAACTCTTAGCCAAGGTTTACAAGTTGTAACAAGTATGTGATTTTTTTTAACGGCATTGTTTTTTGTTTTAAAATGTGTTATTAGAAATTATGGTACTCTATTTGAATGTGCATTGTGAATCTGCTATTACACTCATAGAAAATCTCATTTTTGAGTAAAAAAAACCTTTCACTAGTTCTAAGCTATATATTTGATTTTTAAAACATTTTTTTAATTAGAGCAATTGATTTTTCCTTTTTCTCATCTTGTACTAGAAGTATATATATATATAATCATTATTTATCTTTTTTTTACAGCAATATAAACCTAATGCAAACATCTAAAGAGCCTTGAGACTATGGGATTGTGATTTAGTGCCTCTCTGTCTGATTCCAGGAGAAGTGCCAAGCCACATGGTTACAGAGATTTGACTGAGAATCTACATGAATTGCAGGAGTTCTATGCCAATACTTGAAGGGCTTGAAAATTAGGGTTTGAGTCCTGGAGTCCCAGTCTTTTCTAAAACTTTAGAGGACGTGGGTCCCCTCAACTTAAATTCCTAGTGAAGCACCTAAGATTGGCTATCATTTAATGGCTCATTCCCTGAGAAGGTGCAGGGAAAAATTGGATCAAAGAAAGGCATTTCCCTTATTCCTCTATTTATAGAGAGAAAATGGCAATTTTTCTGTAGTCCTGACCCTGAATGGGTAATTGCAAACTGCTTAAATCACTTTAATTAGGCCTTGATTCAAAGGCCTAAGTTTATTTTCCTTACATTTTTTTGCACATTTTACATTTCATTCACAAGTTAATTTTTCTCCTGTTTTTGAATTTTATTCTTTTTATTTTTTTTATTATTTCTTTTGCCAATTGATTTCATGCACCCCCGTGATTCACTCAGCCATGCATCCTTGGCTGACCTTTTCAGGGGAGTAATGTGTTATTTAAAATTTTCCTCAGGGGGGTGTGTGTTAAGTTTTTATAATCATAATGTCTGAATTATAATCTATATTGCAAGTCAATTTTTACTCCTTTAGAAGTAACCTCAGGGGGGTAATGTATAATTCTCAGAAGAAAATGTATGTTTTGTAATCTATAATGTAAAGTTTAACTTCTTTGAGAATAATTTCAGGATAAGGATTGTACCATACCCCCAGAATCCAGACAACTGAACCTGTTTGGTGGAGGCACCAAAAGATGCCTGAAGAGCCTTCACTGGATCATGAAGACCCACATTTGAACTTTAGGGAACAGTTGATCTGAACTATGGGGGTTGAACTAATTGAATACATTTATTTTGAATGGACACTCTTACGCCAGTGGGGGACTGCCCCAAAATTGGCTTTTTGTCAATGCGGCTAGCTTTTGTCCTCTTTTCTTTTGGTTTAAGATCCACTGAAAAAGACCAGTCTTTTTCAATGGATCTCAGGGGTGTAATGCGTTATTTAAAATCACTTGGGATACTTGGAACTACATTTCCCGTGATCACCAATGGGTTTCCTGTTTTGGATTATGTATTCAAGGTGAGGGACTGTTTTAAAATAGGGGGAAGTGACTTTGAACTTCCTCTTTAGCTACCTGAATGCGAAGGTACAAAAGGTAAAATGGCTGAGGCGGGAGTTTGAATACAGGAGCATGGTCTAATGATTTTTATCTCTATCAGCATGGCTTTTATTAAACTACTATTCTCCCTTTTAATATCTGCCTTCATCATTTTTTTTAAACCCTTGTACTTCGGTGTATTGTCTCGTAGGTGGAAGATTGGTAAGGGTGGGCAATGGGGATCAAGTGACTTGCCCAGGGTCACACAACTGGGAAGTGGCTGAGACCGGGTTTGAACCTAGGACCTCCTATCTCTAGGCCTGATTCTCACTCCACTGAGCTACCCAGCTGCCCCCTGCCTTCATCATTTTTAATAATAACATTGGTATAAATGTAAACTACTATAGCTGGATTAAAAAGAAAATGCTTACTATCTGTTTTGCAATCAATATTGTGTATTGGTTCAAGGCAGAAGAAGGTAAGGGCTAGGTAATGAGGGTCAATTGATTTGTCTAGGATCACACAGTGAGGAAGTGTCTGAGGCAAAATTTGAACCCAGGACCTCCCAGGTCTAGGCCTGGCTTTCAGTCCACTGAGATAGCGGTAGTAGGTGCCCTCTACAGTTGGATTTTTAAAAATCAATTTCACAAATACAGAGTGGGAAGAAATAAGACTAGGTCCTATGAAAAAGTCTAGAAAATTCAAGTGGAATGCCAGCTCAATATGAGTCAATCATGTGTCATTGGTGACACAAAAGCTAAAAATATTCTAGGCTACACTGAGAGTCAGAGTTCCATCTCAAATACTGTATTCAGTTTGGGTACACACATATCAGAAAAGAGATAGTCAAGATGGCAAGGATTTTGAAAGTAGTGAAGAACATGTCATGCAAGTATTGGTTTGCAGAATTCATGATGCTTCTCCTGAAATAAAAATACGTGGAGAGTTTATGAAAACTATCTTTGAGTATATGAAAATCTTTCAAATACATATTGAAAAAGAATTAGATTTATTCTGGTTGATCTCAAAAAAAACCAATCAGGAGCAACATATAGAAAATGCAGAAAAGGGTATTTAGGGTTGATGTAAAGGATAACTTCGTAAAAATTAGAATTATTCAAGGATTTAATTGGCTACTCCTGGAGACAGTATTATGGAATATGGTAGTTTTGGTAGGTGAAGGAATTAAATAAAAGACCCTTTAAAGGACCAATTATAAATAATATAAGGAAAAAAATAAGAAAAAATTTCCCTCTTTCTTATTTACCTTTTCATGTTTCTCTTGATTTTTGTATTTGGGATATAAATTTTTTTGTTTAGTTCTGATTTTTTTGTTTAGTTCTGATCTTTCCTTTATAAATATTTGGAAGTCTTCTATTTTGTTGATTGCCCATACTTTCCCCTGGAAATATATAGTCAATTTTGATGGGTAGGTGATCCTTGGTTATAGACCCAATTCTCTTGCCTTTCTGAATATCATATTCTAAGCCTTGTGGTCCTTTAGTGTGGAGGCTGCCAGATCCTGTGTAATCCTGATTGGTGCTCCTTGATATCTGAATTGTCTCTTTCTTGCTTCTTGTAATATTTTCTCCTCAGCTAGGAAGCTTTTGAATTTGGCAATTACATTCCTGGGGGTTGTCTTTTGAGAACTTAATGTAGAGGGTGATCTGTGGACTCTTTCGATGTCTATTTTGCCCTCTTGTTGAAGAACATCAGGGCAGTTTTTTGGATAATTTCTTGTAGTATGAGGTCAAGATTTCTGTTTATTTCTGGGTTTTCAGGTAAACAAATAATTATGAAATTGTCTCTTCTAGATCTGTTTTTAAGATCATTAATTTTCTCTGAGATATTTCATGTTTCCTTTTATTTTATCACTCTTTTGACTTTGCTTTATAATTTCTTGCCCTCTTGTGATATCATTAGCTTCTAATTGTCCAATTCTCCAATTCTGGTCTCAAAAGACTGATTTTCCACTATGATCTTTTGATTTTTCTTTTTGGTTTGGTCTATCCTGCTTTTCATGGCTTCTAGCAGGTCATTGCTGGTTTTCATTTTGCTTATTATTTCATTTGATTTCTGGGCTTCAATCTCTAAGTGAGAGATTCTGTCTTTTAAACTGTTATTTCCTTTTCAAACTATTTCCCACTTTTCTTGCCAAATCTCTTCCATCTTTCTCATAATCTCATATTTGAACTCTTCAAGAGCTTGTGGCCAATTTCCATTTTTTTGAAAGGTTTGGGTGTGTTTACTTGTTTGTTGTCTTCTGCTGTCTCCTCTTTAGTCTGGATTTTTTGCATAAAAATTATCGAGGGTTAATATTTTTTTCTGGATTTTTTTTGTGGTTGTGGATTGTTGTTCTTGGGAGTTGATAGCCATTGCCTTCTTCCTTCCTGGTCAGAGGTCTACCTGAGGAAGATGGGCATTCTTTGTATTTAGTTCCAGAGAGGTTTTTCAGAGAGGTTGTAGCCCTGTGCAGTATCTTCATCTAAGCTCTGCATTCCTCAGGGGGGTACCCAAGTCTCACTGCTCTTATGGGCAAGTCCATCCCCTAAGAACTTAAAGATTGCCCCACTGAGGTCTGGGTATGGAGTGTAGGCAAGTCTCTGTATTAACAGCAGGAGAGGTTTTTTCCCTGAGGCTAATTTTCGAGTCTCTGTGGCTGCTGTGACCTGCCCCTCTCTGCCCAATCTCTGTGCCCTATCTCCATGTTTCCCCAGCCTCCTGGGGTCCCAAGTCTTGTTTCTCTTAGGGCAGTGATGGGCAAACTATGGCCTGCAGGCCAGATGTGGACCCCTGAAATGTTCTATCCAGCTGTGCAAAATTATTCCTAATCTGACAAATATAATGAGTAGGATATAATACAACGAAACTTCGAAAGAGTTGCTATAGAGATCAATACTCTATAACCAGAGACTAATCTGAGTGGCCTGGGTGGTCATTGGATGCAAAGAATGAAACCGACTGGAAGCACGGCTTGTTAGCTCATTGTACTTCAAGCAATACTGAAGTAACCACTTTATTATAAAGGAAATTAAAGATCCCTTTCCCCCAAAAGCCCAATAAAGTTTCCCACAGTTACAGAGAGCAAGATTTTTACTATAGTCAAAACAAAAGCCTTAGAAGCCTTCAGGCGTAGACAAAAACCTATGCTAAACTATCAACTACATGTATTATCTTTTTTTTTTAAACCCTTGTACATGGGTGTATTGTCTCATAGGTGGAAGATTGGTAAGGGTGGGCAATGGGGGTCAAGTGACTTGCCCAGGGTCACACAGCTGGGAAGTGGCTGAGGCCGGGTTTGAACATAGGACCTCCTGTCTCTAGGCCTGACTCTCACTCCACTGAGCTACCCAGCTGCCCCTACATGTGTTATCTTTAAGTGGAGCCTGGGACATCTCTGTTAGGTAGGAAAGCCCCGTCAGTTTCTCAGCCTTGATGGTATTAAACAATTTTTGAGCCTCATTATTTTACTTTAATTCTGGGCAAAATGCCCTGCCAAGGGTTCAGCCTTGGCCGTACCAGCCATCTGTGTTCTCAGGTAAAGGGGAACAGAGTTAGCCCCCCTCCTGCTGGAGTGCTGAGAGCCCAAAGCTTTTTTAATAAGACTATATTGTATTTTGAAGGAAGGTGACAATTATGAAAGGAATCAAAAGAGGAATCTCAGATTTTTATCTTAGATATCCCACACCTGTCTCGTCTCGTAAATAGAGAGGAAAGATAAATACAAGGCTCTGCCGGTCTATATTGGTCTTTTGAGGGGGTCCAGATAAAAATATCTACTTAAGATTCTAATTTCTCTTAATAGCTCCCGAAAAGTTGCCTTAGAAACAGACTGACAGATGAGCATTTCCTTTCCTTTGGCCCCCTTCTTTAAAAAGTTTTCCCATCAGTGTCTCAGGGGTAAGTCTGTGTTGACCTCAGCCAGCCACCCTCTGAGAACTTAGAAGTTGTCCCATGCTCACTCTATCTCTGGCACCATAGGTGGAGTGGGGGAGAGGTGATGAGCTTGCAGAGTAATTTTGCCCCCTTTTAGCATGGAAATGCCCAAACTTTTCCTACCTTCTGTGATAATTAGATTAAATCTACACTGACCATCTTTTGATTTAATCACCAAAAGTATAAACATCTCCATTTTTCGGTGGTCTGTAACCCATGTGTGCTAGAGTAACAAATCAGAAATTACTGACTGCCTCCTGGGCAGTCCTCTAAGAAAAGTATCTGTTGTGATTGGACACATAAACTAGGAGGAAGGCACAGGAAGTGATGCATAAGTGACCCCTTTAAAAAGAGGGAGTTGAGTGAGTCAAAGGCTCTTCTGGTTCATGGAGGAGTGCTGGTTGGGACCCTGAGATCTTGGTGAGACTGCTCCTAAATCTCTCTCTTAGAACTACACATGGTGAGGGTAAAAACTGAATTTTCCTGAACTTCTCTTAAGGAACTTCCCTTTTAATAGAGACTTTGTGACTGAATCTTTTGCTTCATTTGCCTTTGGGGCCCCCAGCCCTCCAGGCCTCTGGCCCTCTGAGTTTCTGGCCTTGGATTAATTAGATTTACCTAGATTAACTAGGGAATCATAGCAAATTACTTACTCTGTTAGATTCTTATTTCCTTATTTCTTCTTCCTCTTCTCAACTGTAAATAAATTTCTGTAAAACTCAATATTGGCTTGAGGTATTCCTTAATTGAGGATTTTTCCCCTGGCAACCAATCTTTTAATATTTACCCAATCAAAACCCCTTTCCCCCATTACATTTCCATGCTGTGCCCTATCATGGAACTCCTTTGCTCATCTAACTTTGGGTTTGTCCTTTTGAGGTCCTGTGTCTTGTTCAGTGGAGAGGAGATGAAGAGCCCTGCTTCTACTCTGGAGCCATATTAACCGGGAAGTCATAGATAATGTAAGGGACTCATTAAGATCAAAATGTTTATATGTCTACATGGAAAGAGGATTTCTATAATTCTCAAGAATTACTCTTAGTAGTACAGAATATAGAAGGAATTTACTCAGAAAGAAGGTGAAGAAGGCTAATTATGATATGATATATATCATGTATATATAATTGTGATGATATGGAATGATAGGTATATATGATATGATATGTATGCATATGAATGTGTAATAATTAAAATGAATATAAAATAACTTTAAAATATTGATTTTTTATAAAATTTATTAGAAATCTCTAGAAGTAAAGGAATAAATAACAAAATAAAACCCATGTGCCCATGGCTAATCTACCTGTTCAAACAGTCCAAGTTCCCAGCTCCAAGCTGCCATCAGAAGGAAGACATCTTAGCCATACCAGACCCCTCAATTTTATCCCCCTGTCTATGTCAGCATGTAATGACAGGAAGCCTGTGGGCTCTTGGGAAATGTAGTTCAAAGGCCCCAAATTTCCAATAACACAAATGATATGTAAAAAACATCTATCAAAGAATGAAAGAGTGGGTTGTCCTGAGAGAAAAGAGAAGGGAGGGATAGAATGGGGTAAATTATATAACATAAAGAGACGTGAAAGATCATTATAGAGATGGGAGAATAAGGGTTGTTTTGGGCAGTGCTTAAACTTTACTCTTACCGTAACTGGCTCAGAGAGGGTAAAACAAATATACTCAGTGGGATATAGAATTCTATCTTACCCCACAGAGAAGTAGAAGGGGAATAAAAGAAGGGAAGAGGGAGATAATTGGAGAGAGGGGGACTTGGGGGGATGATAAAAAGCAAAATATTTTTGAGGAGGAATAGAGGGAAAGAGTATGGAGCAGGATTTAAAGAAAATAATATGATAGAGGACAATGCACAGTTAGTAATCATAAAGCTGAATATGAATGGGAAATGAAAGTCAATAGCAGATAATCCTATTATAAGTTGTTTACAAGAAACACATTTGAGGCAGGATGACAAAATAATAAGCTCGGGTCTATGTCCTTACCACAGGCTCAGTCCAGGACTCTTTCTCTGAGACCACAAGATCACCCCACTTCAGCACAGACTGCCCTGGGCTGGGATTCTAGACTTCACCACAGGTTTGAAAATTCAAGTGTGGTGGGTTGGCTTGGAACTATATTTGCCCAGGCAGGGTCTTAAGATCTGAATATTTGTTTGGGCTTAGATTCTGAGTCTGGGATGATAGATGAGGGATGGGGATGTGTTAGGCTTGCTCTTGATTTGCCCTTTACTCTTTGCTATAGTCTTACTTACTGTGCACATCTTTCACCCCAGTACCACAGACATTCTCTGCCTATCTTTTAAGTCTTTCTTTTCTTGAAAGTTGTTTCTGTCTGTCTCCTTGCTGGTTCTTTCACTACTGTATTCCTTTTTGTGGCTTTTTAAAAATATTGATTGGAGAGGATTTTGATGATGATCTTGAACTACTCTGCCATACTCCACCATCTTGGCTCTGTCCCCAGAAGTCCTTCTAGTCCCTCAAAACATACTATTTTTCACTTCAGCTTATTTGGGGTTTTGTTTTGGCATTTTGGTTTTATGTGATCATCCTCTTACAGAAATGAACACTATGGAAATATGTTTTGCACGATAATACATGTATAATCTGGATCAAATTGCTTATTATCTCTGGGAAGGGAAGAGAGCCAGAGAGACTGTTTGGAACAAATGACTTCAGAAAACATGGATATTTGTTATTACATATAATTGATAAGATATATTTACAAAAAATAAGTTTTATTTTTGAGAATGGATTTGGGAAAATAATAAAATTTTGGCATTTCTAAAATAAAGAGTGGTTGCCCTATACAGTAGTGGGGCCAAACAAATAGAAATGGGGACCACTAAACCATACATAAGGATGTTTGTGGGGAACATATTAACTTTGAAAACCATATGTTGATATTTTCTATGTTCTATTCCATTTTTATTTTTGTGACATATTTGTTAATTATATTTTAAAACTCTTACTTTCCATTTCAGAATCAATACTGTGTATTTATTCTAAGGTAGGAGAGTGGTAAGGGCTAGGAAATGGAAGTTAAGTGACTTGCCAAGGGTCATCTAGTTAGAAAGTAGCTGGGCCAGATTTAAACTGAAGACCTCCTATCTCTAGTCATTGTTCTCCCCTCCCAGTTACATTTTAATCTGGTTCCTGTGCACTAGGTTGTTACAGTTGTATGGTTGACACTTCTGCTCTTCAACATAGCAAGAAGATGGTAGGTGGAGGACTTAAAGTTCTCTACAGTGGGCTATCTCCATTTAGTGGGGGCACAGAGTCAGGAAAAAGAGATCCAGTTAGGAAGATTGATGAGCATTTTCTTTTCTATGCAGATAAAAGTTCTTATTACACTGGAAATTCCTTATATCAATGAAATAAAATTAGTAAAAAATGAATAATTTGAGGGCAGACTTAGTGTACTAGTTGTTTCCATTTTCCTCAGTTTGTTTTTTCCCCAAAGAAAATAAGGACTTTTTTGTCACCTTTCCACAATTTCAAAGTCTTCAAAAATGCTCTATTTCTTGGAACTAGCTATTTAAAAACTCAGTCTTCTGGTTTCTAAATATCTGATCTGTTTTACTTTCACCTCTAAAAGTTAAGGGAATATGAGAAAAACACTATTGCATACAAAACCTACTAAATAGCCAAGGAGATAATGAAGTTCCTTGGTTGGGAGTAAGCCATTGGGTCATGAGAGGAAGGATGCTTCTGAAACATGGTGAAAAATAACAATGATTTATTCCCAGAAGGGCCTGGATCCCTAAAGAGAAAAGTACTTGGGTAGACTCTCTGGGTTTCTAATAAAGTCCCTGGAAACTGTTTGCTAATAATAAGACTCTCATATCCCATCAATGAACAGTTACAGTGTGATTAAGAGATGAGACTTTCTATCCTAATGTTAGAGAGAACATTGAGTTAAAATAATAATAAAAATGTTATCTCTCAGAACTCTTAGAGCAGCTATGAAATCAAAGACCTTATTTATATTGCAATAGAACAAAAGGAAGCAGAAGGATCTGTGCTGAGGATTCTCATTCCTGACTTCATTGCAAAGACTCTTTCAATGAAGACTCAGCAGTGGAGGGTAAGTACCCTAATTCAGCACTGATACTTTCTACCAAACTCATCACTACGGGAGTCCAATTCTTGGTAAAATCTCACTTCCTTATCTCTATTGGTCCATTCCTAATCATGAGGAGCATAGAACTGGAAATGCATTGGTGGAGTGGGGATATGGGAAAGAGAGATATTCAGAGATATTGGGATTCATAGAGGCTTCAGTCCCCAAGTCCACTGGATAATTGTTTCAACAGAGAAAGCTATTTTGAATGACTTTGAACAGGAATTGATTTTCCCTAAAAATCTGCTTTCTTTTCTTTTAAAAGTCATAGAAATCATGGATCCAAACTGATGGAAATCAGTCACTTTTAGCATCTAACAGAAGTTTATGCCATGTTAAGAGTAGTGTTTCACACATGTAATCTAAATTTAATTAAGTGATATATTAACTAAGTAAATCTAACTGGACATAACTAGATTAGAGTCCCCATGAATGGACAGAGAGCAGGAAGTCATCTCTTTCTATTATCCCTGAACCCTCATCCCTGAATTTTCAGTAGATTCAGTTTTCTATACCCACAATACTTTCATCCCTTGGGTAGAATAAGGAACTACTTAGTAAGACTCCTTTCCAATACTTTTGTTCACATATCTCTTCACTAAAATACTAATACATAGTAAGTATAATACTAAGCCTCTAACACAGTGAATCAATGACCAGAGACAGTGGCTATAGACCTGCCCCACACCCCCATGTCCAAAGCAGAAATGGATTCAAGGATTTAGAGTTGTACATTCTGTGACAACATATGTGCGTATGTGTGCTTGTGTGGGAAGGTGTTGGTGATGGTGCAAGAGAATTCTCTCTAATGTGCTACTTCTTTCTTATTTTCATAGGTTCACCATCCAGAAAAGGGAAATCAAACTTCAGTGACTGAGTTTATCATTGCAGGCTTAACAGACCGACAGGAGCTACAGATTCTGCTTTTTTTAATTTTCCTTGGGATTTATGTGGTCACTGTGGTAGGAAACCTGGGGATGATCATCTTGATTAGCCTCAGTTCCAACCTACACACCCCCATGTACTATTTTCTCAGTTGTCTGTCCTTCATTGACTTCTGTCAGTCCACTGTCATCACTCCCAAAATGTTTATGAACTTTGTGTCAGAGAAGAACATCATCTCCTACTCTGAGTGCATGGCTCAGCTCTATTTTTTCCTCATTTTTATAATTTCTGAGTGCCATATGTTGGCAGTGATGGCATATGACCGCTACGTTGCCATCTGTAGTCCTCTACTATATAATGCCATCATGTCCTATCATATGTGCTCCCGGTTGCTGGGTGGAGTGGGTGCTATGGCTGTGGTTGGTGCCACAGTTCACACAGGTTGCATGCTTAGAGTTTACTTCTGCAAGGACAATATTGTTAATAATTTTTTTTGTGATCTTCTTCCCCTCTTCAAGCTCTCTTGCTCTGACACCTATATCAATGAAGTAGTGCTTCTGGCTTTTGGTTCATTTAACCTTTTTGTCCCATCCCTGACTATTCTTAGTTCCTATGTTTTCATCCTCTTCAGCATACTCCGTATCCAGTCCACAGCTGGCAGATCTAAAGCCTTCAGTACTTGTAGCTCTCATATGATGGCTGTTTCTTTATTCTTTGGTTCAACTGCATACATGTATCTTCAGCCTTCTACCAACTCCATGGACCAGGGGAAAGTGTCCTCTGTGTTTTATACCATAGTTATTCCCATGCTGAACCCCCTGATCTACAGCCTCAGGAATAAAGATGTCAAGATTGCACTGAAGAAAATCCTAGAGAAAAGAATGTTCTCATGAAGAATGAAATGACCATTGGCAACAAAGGCTCTGCTTGTGCTATTTCCCTTATAAAGTGATCGGGCATATTTTCTTCTTAGGAGGCAGGATCTATTTGACTCCTCAGAACCCCTCTCCCATAATCTCCCCAACCTCTTATTTATCTTCTTATTCAAGTAAATATTTTTGGATGAACCACAATTAAAAGTTAAACAGTTCAGGCATAAAAAAGAGATGAACGACTGCCACTTTAGAATCAAAGAGCTGGGTAGCAATGAACTCACTCTCTTATACTTTTATTTCCTTTGTTATTGTATTAAGTTGCTTGTCTGGAAATTCAGAGGATCATAGATATTGGGCAGGAAAGGACAACTCTAATATTCACAAATGATTTTACAAATATGATTTGATTTGATTTTAACAACAACCCTAGGAAGGGGGTGCCTTTATTAGCCCCATTTTACAGATGAGGAAAATGAGGCACAGAGAAGTTATGATTTGCTGAGAATGACAGAGCTTATAAATGTCAGGCTAGATTCAAACTCAAGTCTTACTGAAGGACCAGTGTTCCTTCTGATATATCATCTACATGTCTTTTAATTCAAATCCCTCATTTTACATTTTACATTAAAGGTGAGGCCCTGATATTGAGCTAGTTCTCTCTATTATTCCACACAGTTGATCAGTGCCTTGTCTCCTCTCTCTTTGGCCTATTGTCCAACTGGCATTATGTATGGCCAAAGAAATAGTCTAAATATCAGGAAAACTTGTGTTCAAGTTACACCCCTGATGCATTCTGATGTGACTGGTTAAGTCACTTAACTGGTCGGTGCTCTTGATAATAGTCAAATTTCCCACTTGGAGAGAAAGAATTTCCTATATTGATGAAATCACAGATTCAGTCCCTCTCCCCTAGGCAAGACATATAGTTTGTTGTGGCAGGTAGGTGGTTCAATGGACAGAATGCTGGCCCTAGAGTCAGGAAGACATGAATGCAAATCTGGCTTTAGATACTTTCCAGCTTGTGACCTTTGGTAGGTCATAATCTTTGTTTTTTTCAATCTTCTGAAATGTAAAATGGAAATAAGAATTATGCCTAACTCCCAGAGTTGTTGTGAGGATCAAATGAAATAATATTTGTGAAGCACTTAAGTGCAATGCCTGTGGGCAAGAACTACATTAAAATGTAGTTGGGAAATAGTCTACAAAATCAATACAAATCAAAGTAAAACATGTCACTTAATTATTTGATACTAAATTAATATGCAGTTCACAGGGATGTCTACGTATGTTTGCTCTGCATTTATTTCATTTTGAGACTTCAGATCTGGGTGCTATGCTCCAGGAAAATATGTCTGGGGAGAGACCACATATTTATTGTATTCATGGAATAGTAACTTTCTCAAAGGTGTGGGTGTCCTCGGATTCTACTTATAAGCACAAAGCTCATGAGAGTAGTGACTTTGTTCTCTGTAGGTCTCAGAACAACCTGCAGATTTGCTGCAAGTCAGAGATTTCCAGCTTAATAGGGTTTCTTAGAGGTTCATACAAAGTCATGAAAGCCCAAATCCCAACTTTGCTTACAGGTTTTGATGCATTAAGTTCTAATTTTATAGGGATGAGGAGGGATATTAGAAATCTGCATTTGCTATCATGGTTGTCATATGCACTCTCATCACCTTGTGGTATGTGTGAAGAGATTCTTGGTAGAATAGTTCTTTTGAGGACATTTCTCCAGACAACTTTGGAAAGGGTTCTCTGTGTGTAACAGCTGTCAAATATCTGACTGACTTTACAGCAAACAGGAAGTGTTGTGAGGGGATCTGTACTCATGCACATATAATGCAGATTCATCTTGTTCTGGCTTGGGAAGTATAACTGTCAGAGCTGGTTCTTTATTTGGGAGAGTTTGAGCTGAGTCGGATCATTCCTGACTGTCACTCAAAGGGCATCTTACTATCAGAATCTTCATTATCATTTTGTTATAGAAATTATTAGAGAATTTTGAACAGAAAAGAAGCATAAACTTCACTTTAAAAAACCCAAGCACAAGAACTCAAAGAGATTTAATTTAAATTCTGACCATACTAAGATGAAAAGAGTTTTTGAAATTAGCAGGTAATTTTCTGGGATTGTCAAAAATAAATTGTTTTGAAAAAACTTGAAGTTAGTAAAAAAGATGCATCCCTTTGCGTTATGTGCAAGGGCTGTGGTGTTAGGCATTTTCTTGGCCCAATAGGAACATTTAACTATGAACTTAACCTGACTGGTTTTTTCAGACTGTTGTTTCCTAATATTTTTTGAGTTCTCATATTATATCTTTTTCTACCAACTCTATAAACTTCTTGTCTCAGACTTTCCATTGTTTATTGTGGTTTGTTATTTCAATTTAAGTAAAATTAAACAACTTATTATGAGACCTTCAAAGTTGCCGTTGACATAAATAGTAGCTTAATGGGGTGTTATAAAAGTAAACTTAGAATTCTTTCCCTTACAAACATTGTCCATAATAGTGTCATTCAGCTTGGCTAGTTATTGCATCTAATTCCACTATCACCAAATCTACCACTGTTTTGCACTACCATAAGTACCTTCCTTTCTGGTGCTTAAGGCCTCAATTGGCTCTGAACCAAAGATGAAGCAATAAATGCACCTAGGCTGATGAGAGCAATACTGGATATAGTTGTATTAGATAAATACAAGGAATTAGGGAATGTGGAGACCTCAATCTCCAAACCATCAGATGATTGAATCTGTATGGTTTTAAACCTAGCTAAATAAGTGTTAGTTTATCGATATGATGGAATATTATTTTTCTGTAAGAGATGAAAAAAATAAATTATTTCATAGACATGGAAAGGCACTCTTATGGAGAGTGATTTATGCAAAATCAGATGAAGAATTTGCATTATAACATCGATTTTATAAAAATCAACCATCATGGAGACTTTTTGAAAACTGATGATGAACAAAATGTGGAGAAACAGAACAGTTAATAATAACATTGTAAATACAAATATCTTTTAAATCTTTAAAAATTATGATTCATTGATTTGATGATACCATGATACCAGAGGATCAATGATTAAACATACTGTCTGCTGCCAACAGGAAGGTGATGAATTTAGAGTGCATAATCACACACAACACATGTACATCATATAGACACACCATATATACATATACCAACATATGTACATAGACATATATTCATCCAATGAAACAATTTGTTTTGCTTGCCAGTGCATATTTACAGGAATTTTTTTTCTTTTTTTCCTCCAATGGCTTAGAGGAGAGAGGAAGGAAAATAGATTCATGTAAATTAAAAGTAAAATAGCTGAAGATATTACTGATGTTGAATGCTGCATGTATTTTCAGATAAGGTCATTGTATTGTTAGTTTTGCTTAATAGTTTTACTTTGTTACAAAAGAACTCTTATGGAATGGGCGTAACCTGTAAATGCTGGTAATGTAAACATGAAATACACCAATAAACTTAAAAATAAAAAAGAATCTGTATGCTACATATATTTGGGTATCATATATTCCTATTTGTGAGGAAATATGACAGAATATGGTGAGTGAAAACTAAGGAATCTCTAGACATAGTTCTTAACTTGGGCATTCCTTAGGGGCTGAAGCCAATATAGCATTATGGGGACTTTAATCTGCCTGGTAAAGTAAAGAAACATTCTGTGATAATAAATTCCACATCCAGTTCAGAACTTTCCCCATGTCTTCATCCAATATCATGAGGGGACTCTGGAGTAAGACAACCAAAAGTGTTTTGATAGTTGGAGAGGCAGATCTAGTTAAGTCTCTCTCCAAGGAAGATGACTAAGAAACACATTTTAGAGGATCTGTCTATTTTCATCTGTGTATAAGACCAATCTTTTTTCAGGAGATTTAATTTCTTCTAGAATTGAACTAACATTATTTGAATTAAATGAAATTCTTTAGCAAATTAATTCTTCAATTATAATCCAGTAAGATTGGCATCAGCTCCTGGCAAAATTGTGGAGCCCATTTTTAAAAAGATATGGTTTCTAAATGCTTAAATTAAAAAGCCACAATCAACATAACCCCAAATATATTGATTTTAAAAGAATACATATGGGACAAACTATTTTTAAAAAAGATTTTTAGATTTATAAACACAGGTATTTTTATAAATAGTAAAAGCCTCAATTTAGGTGAATCATTTATCTTACTAATGTTCTCCATGTGGCAAAGGAATAAAAATGTGGATTAAGTGATAGCACCATTAGGCATGTCCAGACTGTTAATAATTACAAATGTATGGTTAAGGAATTTATGATGATAAGACTTCCAGAAGTTCTGCAGAGTTTTCTTTGGCTATGTTTCATTTAAGATGTGATCAATGACTGATATGAAAGCATAGATGCCATATTTATGAAACAGAAAATTGACTTAAGGTTGGAGTGCATAATTAATCGGAAATAATACAGAATTTGCATCTAAAATTATCTGGACACACTGAAACACTACACAAAATCCTGGATGAATTTTATGGATACTTTTACTACATTTTTTACTTGAAGAAGGTACTAAAAAATAAAAAAAGGGATAAATAAGAAACCTACATGATACTAAAGGCACCAAAACCAACAAATGAATTTAACTAATAATCTTAAATGCACCAAAAGACTTTGCATTAAAATGTATAAAAGGAACATTATGTGAAAAACAAAGTATGAAGAGTAAATAATAGTGATGAGACTTCTATCCTTTTCCCTCAATTCTGAATAAGTTTAAGAAAGTTTAAGAAAGATAAAAAAAAGGGGAAAATATGAAATTGAACAAATTTCTGGAGAAACTAAAATTAAAAGACATGTCATGCTCTAAATGGAACAGCAAGACAATATGTATTCATAGCCCAAAATAGAACTTTCCCAAAGATTGATCATATAGTATGGCACAGTATTATTGGTAATAAATGTGAAAAGGCAGAAATTGTCAATACAGTCTTACAGATTATGACAAAATGAAAGAAATAATTGGTTCCATGGCCAAAACTTGAAGATAGAAATCTAAATGAAGACTTAGGAATGGGATTCCAAAATATGAGTAAAGTTAAACAACAAATCATAGAAACAATTAATTATTCTGCAGTAGAGAGCAATATTGATGAAACAACATAATAAAGTTTCAAGTATGCATCTAAAATAGTCTTCAAGTGCATCATTTACTTGCAAACATATATGACAAAATAGAAATGAGCTGAATATATATTAAAGAAAAAAAACATACCTTCTGTCCTGGAAACAATACTAAATATCAACGCCAATGTAGAAGACTGGAATGGAATAGCCAATTGGTGTAAGTAACTTGCTTAGAGTCATACTGCTAGGAAGTATCTGAAATCAGATTTGAACTCAGGACCTCCCATCTTACAGACAAACAGAATTTAAAAAAGAACAAAAAGGATATAATAATAACTAAGAAGTAAATAAATAAACTAACAAAAAAGACATCATAAATACAACTAAAATTATTTCAATTGAAAAAATTAATAAAGTTGATAAACCATTAATTAATAGGATTAAAAAGAAGAGTAGAAAATCAGAACAACAAAATACCAAAAGAGCCAGATAACATTACAGTAAAATGAGTAGAAAGAAAGAGAATTATGTATATCATATACAATTATATGCTAACAAAACTGAAAACAAAACAGAAAAATAGGAATATCTTCAAAGAATATAAAATACCTAAAATATCAGAGAATTAGATAGAGCCCATAAATAATTTAATTTCAAAACAGAAAATAAATCTATCTGTAAAGGAACAAGCAAAGACAATTTTTTCTGGTCTTCTGATCAATTTACAGGAGAATTCTAGCAAAAATTCAAAGTTGATACTCACTGGACAAATTATTCTCAAAAATGAGACAAATATAGTCTTAATATCTAAACCAGAGAATTAAAAAAATAGAGAAAGAAAATTATTGGTCACTGAACATTAATTCAAAAAAATCCTCTGTAACAGACTACAATAAGAAATTGGTTATTATGATCAAGTGAATTTTACATGGGGGATGCAAGGATGGTTCAACAATGGGAAAAGATCAACATAATTATTTATACTAAAAACTAAATAATCAAAAAGTCACATGATCATCTAAACAGATGAAAGGAAAAAAAATCTTTGATAAGACCAGTCACTATTTAATGCTAATACAACTAACCTATGCTAACTCCCTACAAAGTATAGTGATAGAGATATTTTAAAAAATTTAATAAGATATATCTATCTTAATCCAAAACCAAGGATCAGATGGAGTGGGGATATATTTGAATCTTTTCTTCCTTTAAATATATTTTTATTTATTTCATTAAACATTTGCAAATTACATTTGCAAATTTTAAAAAGCATTTTAAAATATTTTGAGTTCTAAATTCTTACCTTCCTATCACCCATCCCCTACATCTTGAAAAGGTAAGCAATATAATGTCTATTATACATTTAGCCATATTGCAAAAACATGCACAAAAGCTCCTCAAGAAAATAAAGTGAAAAATTTATTGTTCAACATGCTTCAATTTGTACTCAAAGTTCATCTATTCTCTTTCTGAAGGTGACTAGCATTTTTTTTATCTTGGGTCTTTTGGAATTATCAGATGATTGTCTTTATAAGAGAAGCTGTCTTTCATAGTTGATCATTGTTACAATATTGCTGTTACTTTTTTACACTTCACTTTACATTAGTTCAGACAAGACTTTCCAGATTTTTCTGAAACCACCCTGCTCATTATTTCTTATAGTACAATAGATAGTATTCCATAACAGTTATATAACACAACTTTTTTAGTTATTCCCCAATTTCTAGGCATTGACTCACTCTGAAATTCTTTAACACCACAAAAATCTGCTCTAAATAGTTTACATAAATTTTCTTTGATGTATTTGTGATATAGACCTAATGGTCATATTGATGTGTCAAAAGGTATCCATAGCTTTATAGCCTTTTAGGGCTAATTCTAAATTGTTCTCCAGAATGGCTGCAAGAGCTAAAAACTCGAACAATAGTGAATTATTATCCGTTTTTCCATGCCTCTCCAATATTTTATCATTTCCCTTATCTATCAAGTTATCCATCTTCTAAAAATGTTTAAGCAATGGTTTTGTTAGGTTTTTAAGTTTTGCTTTTAAATTTAAGTAAATATTTCATATAGCTTTACAACAAAAGAATGATCCCAGCTTCTCTAGGCCATTCAATGGAAAAAAATATTGGATTAGAGGAAGATGATATGAGTTCGAATTATAGTTGTGTTTTTTTTTAATTTTAAACCCTTAACTTCTGTGTATTGACGTATAGGTGGAAGATTGGTAAGGGTAGGCAATGGGGGTCAAGTGACTTGCCCAGGGTCACACAGCTGGGCAGTGTCTGAGGCCTGATTTGAACCTAGGACCTCCCGTCTCTAGGCCTGACTCTCATTCCACTGAGCTACCCAGCTGCCCCCTATATATTATAGTTTTTGATACTTTTTCTAAACAGGGTATAAATCTTTTAGTTCCTATTAAATTAAAGGGGTATTATGTGAGACAGGGGAAAGAACATTGATTCTGGAATCTTAGGACCAGGACTCATACCCTGTCCCTGATTCTTATTACTATGTGACAATGAGCATGTCATTTAACTTCTGTGGGTCTTTATTTCCTTCTCTGTAAAATGTGGGAGTTGAACTACATGACCTCTTTAGGTTCTTTCTCTATATTATATTATACTATTTCTATTTTGTGTATTAAAAATCATTATCATTTTACTATCATAGAAGTCCCTAGCCTTTACCAGATTGCCAAAGGGGTCCATGGCACCAAAGAAATTGGGTTATAGAACTTTGTTAGAAAACATTTGTTATCTTGGGAAAAATATTTTGAGTTTTCTTGGGCCTCCATTTTCTTACCTACATAATTAGGGAGTTGGATCTCCATACTTCTTTTTAGCTTTAAATCTATGATTCAATGATTTATCTATTGACAGATCCTATTTCCAGAAAAAAATGCCTTTGAAAATATTCTGATACATTCCTTTAATTATGCTGTGGTGATATTTTTGACAATGAGTTCTAGTGGGGAAGCAATACATTCCTATGAGGTATTTGTACTAGAACTTGATCACAATAAGAAGAAGGTAATCCATTAGAGGTCCACAATCTGAAAAATTGAGTCCTATTCCTTCTCCCCCAAAAGGCTTTATAAATGAGCTTATAAAAAATTGAAGGGTAAAAGAAAGAGAAATTTTTCTCAAATTGAGATATTCTGTACTAACTTTGAGGGAAAGAGAAAAAAATGAAAAATTTAGGAAAACAAATTGAAATATATTTGGTTTGTTACTGCACAAATCTTAGTATAGGTAAACATACCTCAAAAAAGAATTCAAGCTCGTGAGAATGTAGTTCTCACCTGTCAAGAGGTGTTGAAAAAGGAAGAAAACTGAACTGTCAGTCATCTGTTGATTTGTAAGACCATTTAGAGCAAGTTGGAATAATTTGTGCACTCCCCCTCTATTCTTTGAGTGAAGTTTGCCTTCAACTCATTTCTCCATCAGGGGCACACCATTTCCTTTCCAAGTAGCTCTGTTCCTCTCTTTTTACAAGGACATGGATTACTTTAGTGAAGTCTACAAACATTTCTTAATCATTTTCTATATTCCAGGTACTTTGTTAAGCACTAGGGATGTGAAACAAGACAAAAAGTGTCTCTGTTATCCAAGAAACTCATCTAATAATATGGGAGAAAGCATGAAAATAATGAGGAAAATATAGTTAGCTTCCATACAGGAAATCTTATCACAAAAGGAAGGCATTAGAACCTGGGAAGACTGGCGTAGGCTACCATCAAAAGGCATTAAGCTGACTCTTGAAGGAAGTCAGGGAACAAAAAGGAAAAATTAAAGAGGAAGAGAATATAGACACTTGAACAAAATGACATTCAGTGAAAAAGCATAGATATTGGAAATGAAGTGTCCTGTGTTCAGAATAGCAAGGGGGACAATTGACTTGGATCTTAGAACGAAAGGAAGGAATAAAGGCTAGAAATCTGGAAGAACCCAAATTGTGAAGAGCTTTAAATGTAAAATGGATGACTTTATATTTAAACCTAAAGATAATGAGGAGTTTGTGGGTTTTATTCATTAAAGAAATATGATCATTTTAGGAACAATCCCTTTAGCAATTGGGGAAACGATAGATTTGAGATGATAAAGCTTAAGCTTGAAAGTGCAATTAAAAAACTATTGCCATTGTCCAAATGATGATGAGAGCCTGAGTGGAGACAAGGCTATACAAGAGATTTCATAAAAGTAAAAACAAAAGGATTTTGAGAAGGTGCTGGAATAGAACTTGAAGCTTCCTTTTCCTCCTAAATACACCCCACAAACAATAAAAAATAACTCTATAGAATCAATGATAAATTTGGCAGAAACAGGAGTGAAATTATAGAGTTAGGGACAACTAGAAAAAAGGTTTCTGACTTCCCTGGCCTCAGTCACATTGCTGCAAGCCCTGGAAGCAAGACCAAATTAAACAATGTGGAATCCATAAGGTAGTCCCTGGGGACAGAATTTGAAGACTCACTTTATCTTCTGAACCACTGGAGCTTCCATTCCAGGATACTGAATAGAATTGGCAGGCAAATGCAAATAGCCTTGAGAGCATCCTCGGTTCTAAAGACCCTTGCTTGTCCACAGCTGAGAGTGGGAATAGTGGACACCAGAGAATCTGTGGACACCAGACCCTGAAGGCAGGACCTTAAGGTTTGCTGCTGATCGATTAGCTACTTTCAGGTTCAAGGAACTCAGGCTAGACACCTACTTTATTCCTGTCTGTCGCATTAAGAAAGAAAGAGTGAGGAAAGAATACACAATAGTGTGTGTGGCTGCTAAGGGCCTAGGGCAGTGGTTCCCAAACTTTTTTGGTCTACCGCCCCCTTTCCAGAAAAAAAAAATATTACTTAGTGCCCCTGGAAATTAATTTTTAAAAATTTTAATAGCAATTAATAGGAAAGATAAATGAACCTGCGGCCATCATTGCCTCCCTGGATCGCTGCAGCACCCACCAAGGGGCAGTGGCGCCCACTTTGGGAATCACTGGGCTAGGGTCATGTAAACTGTGGTCACTTCAAGAGAATATTAGGCTCTTGTTGGAGCCCCTGAGGTCAATCACAGACTGGGGCTTGAGTAGAGGAATAGAGATTATATCTGACCCTAGATTACAAAAATTGGAATGCTATAAAGCACAGAATATCATAAGCATAAAAAATACTCAAACCTGAGACAATATCCCCAGCATTCAAGAAAATTTGAAATCTAGTACAATACTAGTAATTAGTTCTATTGATCTGGCTGCTAATTGTTTTTTAATGATCAAGCAAAATAGAAAGAACCCAACTATTGATAGTTATTATGGAACAGAGAAGCCCTGGGTTCAACTTCAGAGGACAGTGAAAAAGCACCTACTTCAAAAACAGCAAAGAAATATAATAAATGGTCATACACTAAAAATAGCTTTTAGAAGAGATTTAATCAAGATCTCAAAAACCAAATGAAAGAGGTGGAGGAAAAATTAGGAAAAAAATTAAAAGCAATCTGAAAAAATTAAGGAAATCATGAAAGACAGTCCACTCAAATGGAAAGAGGTATAGAAACTCACAGAAGAAAATAATATATTATAGAATTGGACAAGGGGAAGATAATGACTTCCTAAGACAACAAGAAATAATTAAGCAAAATCAATAAAATGAGATAATAGAAAAGAATATGAAATAACTTATCACAAAAATAACTGACCAGAACAACAGAACAAGAAGATACTATATAAGAATAGCTGGATTTCTAGAACTTACATTAAACAAAAAAGAATTTAGACACTATACTCCAAGAAATCTTCAAGGAAAACTGCTCAAATTCTAAAACCAGAAGATAAACTAGAAATTGAAAGAATATACTGATGACCACCTCAAAGAGGCCTAAAGATGAAAATGCAGGCGGGCAGAATTGTTAAGTTCTATAACTTCCAAGTTAAGGATAAAATGCTCAACCAAGAAGAAAAAAAATTGCATACTATGAATCTATAATACACATGCACTTACATAAAAAACTGATGGAAGATAATCTTAAAGTACAAAGCACTATCTGCTGATAGAACCAAGAAAGATTTTCTGGAAAAGGTGCATTTTAAGGTAATTTTTCAGCACAGTCAGGGAAACTAAGAGGTAATGTGAGGGAGAAGATGGATGATTCTGCACATGGTGAACAGCCACTGCAAAGACAGAGTTAAAAATTATACTATAGGGGTAGTATAAGTGGATAAGGGAATATGTGAAAAGAAATGACATGGAAAGGAAAGAAGGAGCCAATGTTGTTTTTAATGGGCTATACATAGATTATTATATAATACATATTTCTATGTACATCATCATGTCAGGGAAAAAGATGTATATTGCTTATAGTTGAGAAAAATTCATGAAGGAAATAAAGTAAGGAATGGTATATTTCAACCTGCATTTAGACTCTGCATGTTCCTTATATGGCAATGGAATATCCTTATTTTTTCCATGGGTCTTGTTGTCTTGGGATCCTTGCTTTGTTGATAATAGTGAAGTCATTCATAGTTGATCTTCATATATTATTGTTATTACTCTGTACAATGTTCTTCTTGTTCTGCTTATTACATTTAGCATCACTTCATGTAAGTCTAGGTTTTTCTGCAACCATCTTGCTTGTAATTGTTTTGGCACAATAATATTACATTAGAAGCATATAATATAGCTTATGTAGCCATTCCTCAACTGATGGACATCACCTTCAGTTGCCAGTTATTTGCCACCACAAAAAGAAGTCTACAAGGTACAGGTAGGTTCTTTTCCTCTATCTTTAATCTGTTTGGGATAGACCTACTAGTAGTTTTTTCTGGGTCAAAGGGTGTGAAATTTTATGGGAGATAATGGTTTTAAATGGCAAAAAGAAGACCTTATAATTGAACCCATCAATAAGAGATAGCCACTAGAGTTTATTTAGTCATGGGATGACATCATCAGCCATACACTTCAGAAAAAAAAACCACCCTGGAAGATGAATGGAGAGTGGATTGAAGTGGGAGAAAATGATTAGAAAGCTACTTCAGAAATCTGGGTGATAAATGATGAGGGCCCTAACTATGGTTGTAGCTGTGTAAGTAGAAAGAAGGGTTTATGCACTAAAATTTTGTGAAGTTAGAAACAAGACTTGACAAAGGACTGGATCTATCTAATGAGTGGGAATAAGAAGCTGATGATCATGGGTCACTGGGAGAATGATGGCACCTGTGATAATAGGTAAGTTTGAAAGAGGTGGGGAAATGAGTTCTTTTTTCAATGTGTCATATTTGAGGTGAATCTGGTGCATCTAGTTTGATATGTTCAAAAAACAGGTTATAAATAAGAAAGGAATAAGTATACATAGACCTTAGGTATCATCTTCAGAATGATGATATTTGAACCTATGATAGTGAGTTCATCAAATGAGACTATATAGAGCAAAAATTGATGTCCTTTGAAGTTTAAATGTATTCTCTTTTGAAGAAAAACAGTAAGAAAAGATAAGTGATTTAGCTACCTAATTATCCATATCACTATTTCATTCATATTAAATAGCAGTCCTATTCCTTTGATCCTTCTCTTAAATCCATCATAACTGGATTTTTGGTCATCTTTTAATTCAACAGATTCTTTATTCAGTACTATTGACAATATTTTCAAAGTCCTATTTGATTTTATTCAATCACAATTGCCAACTATTAGCTACATCTTCACTGTGTTTGCTTTTTAAAATATAAGAGGTTTTGATGTGGGTGTTTAAGGACCTCTCTTTTCTTCCCAATTATATGTTTTCTGTTCCTTCAGAATTTCAATCTACAGCTTCCCCTTCCACTTCTGACAATGACCTTATAGATTATTGCTTACTCATCTTTTCTCTGAACCTTATGAAACTTCTACTTCCATAAATAAGAATGCCCCTATGATTGTGTTTATCTTCTTTCTCCTCTGTTATAAAATTTACAAAGATGCCATGACTTGCCCCAAGGATATTTTCATGTGATTTTCTTCAAAATTTTTAAATGTGATTTGTTCATTTTGGCAAATAATGAAATTTAAAAAATTTGTACAATATCATTGCCTAACCATGCTTTTCCAATATATATGTTTACATTTTATGTTTTGCACCCAGGTATAGGATTTTTTGTTTATTTCTATTAAATTTTATCTACTTAGACTTGGAATATTTATGCAACCTTGACAAGACTTTTCCCATTATAACTCAGTTATCCAACACATTAACAATATCACACCTAGCAGCATATTATCTTTAAATTTAATAAGCATTCCATGTAGGTATGTGTTTTTGATTAAAATATTCAACAAGAAAGGACCAAGAACAGATCGCTGAATCCCTCCTCTAGAAAAATGCTTCCAAGGTAACATTATCTTATTAATAACTTTTTTATTCAGTATTTGAATTGAAATTGAATTGAAATTCAGTAATTGAACTGAATTTGTAGTGCTTCAATTTCTATGTCTCATCTTGCCCATAAAGATAGCAGCATATTTGTGAATTATTTACATATATGAATCTCAAGAAAAACAGTGAAAAAAGTCAAAAGGAAAGGAGTTTAGCAATGCCAAATATCAAATTATTCTATAGAATCATGTGGTACTAATTAAAAAAAACTGATTGATCAGGGGATTGTTATCAATTGGGGAATGACTGAATAAGTTATGGTATATGAATGTAACTGTTCTCTTTTTATATTGTAATGTTTCATATGTCTTCCCATGTTTATTTGAAACAATGCATTTCATCATTTCTTACACAATAATAATCCATTATATGCATATATCATACTGATCTTTACAGACATACTGTCTGTAGGAGGATTTCTTTGCCCAGAAACCCTAATTTTAGTGGTCTCCTTTCAAATTTCAGCACTTATTCTGGAATGGTCTTCCTCCTGAAAATTATACTTGCAGCTACTGTCATTATTATTATTTTCTAATTTCTCCATATCAGTACTAGCTTAAACCTACTTGCAAGTACTTATTTTGTTTTTATTACTAAGTCTAATCTCTCCTTTTTTAATGTTGACATTTTACCTACTCTTCGTGGTACTCTTTGTAAAATCCTCCCTTCTCCAGGAAGTTTTCCTTGGATTCAACCACAAACATAAAATATTCTTATACTTTTTAACACTAAAAATTAGACATAATTATATAACTTTTTGCTTTGTCCTAGTTATCTCTTGGCTATTTGTTAGGCTTCTATTTCTAAATAGATTTTATTCTTCTCTTGAATAAAGGTCAGATTACATATTTTTATTCAGTCTCTCCTAATCCTTTGTAGAGCACATAATTCAATATGAATAAATATTTCTTAATTCAATCTTTAATAATCATAAAGTCATGAATGGGGAATATAGGAGTAGATGTAACCACATATAAAGGTCATCTTAATTTAGAGTGAGTTCATAAACAAAAAGGGCATTTAGGTGGTGTAGTGGATAGAGTGCCAGACTTGGAATCAGGAAGACATCTTCCTGAGTTCAATTCTGGCCTCAGCCACTTACTAGTTGTATGACCCTGGAGAAGTAATTTAAAACTATTTACCTCAGTTTCTTCATCTGTAAAATGAGTTGGAGAAAAAAATAGGAAACCATCACAGTATTTTTGACAAGAAAACCCCAAATTGATTTAGTAACAATTTATACCTCTGGTTACAATCAGTTGGGATGGTAATATTTAAAGTGTTATAAGAATATACAGCAATTGTAAAATACTGTTAATTAGGTATTTCAATTTCACCTCTGCATTAGGTGCTCTCTGATCAAATAGCTGAGCTTTTGGCTTCTTTTTCTAAAGCAGATGCTTGCCTTGTAATCATCATTGCTGTCACCATTATAGCAACCATTTGGCTTTGACTGTCATAGTAAAATCTAATGAGCTATCCAGATTTCTGAATTCTCAAGAACCTCAGGGAAGGCCCATCTCCAAGCACTCGTTCTTGTCATATAGGGAAGAAACAAACACAAAAGTTCAAGTCACCATGGGCCCAGTGCACAAGCCAGCCTAACTGAGTCCACACTGGACATGGGGAATGGCAGCAGAATCACTATAATACTAGGGTAGAGAAGGACCATCCTTTGACAGCCATCACTTGAATCACATTTCTTTGAGAAAAGCAATCAAAAAGCCTCATACTGGAGTCTCATCTTTTTAAAGGTCATCAGTCCTTCAGTTTAGCCACCAGTCAGGGGCTTCTTTGTCAACTCTTAGTGTAAGACCATTTAAGTAACTAGAATTAAGTCTCTCTAGTCTTCAATGCAGAGGACTGGAAGCAAGCAAATATTACCTGCACATGCTCTGTATAACACACCAGAAAGAGTCAATCTGAATATGTATCATGCTCCTTACCTCTGCTACACAAGTAAAATTTCACAGCTTAATCTTAATATTTCCTTCTGCTTTTTTGCCTACAATCACATCAGCTACCTATCCATATGTTTAAAAAGGTGTCTTCTTTAGATATTGTAAAAATTGCCCTAAGATATTTTCAACCTACATTGGTTTATGTGATTTTAAAGAGAGAGGAGAAAACCAAATCACTAGCAACAAAAATGAAAATCAATTTAGAACTAAAGAAGATGTAATAAAAGCAATTATTAGAAAGCAGTGTTTAAGGGTATGTTCATGGGAACAGTGGCAAGGAAACACAATTGTCTGATCTGGTATTAGAAGTCAGCTAAATAAAATAGCAAGTTGTCGTCAATCAGCATGCACCCTTGGTGAGAGCTGGAGGTTCAATTGGGAAGAACCCTGTCAAGAGCTGTCACCATAACTCTTTGCAGATGATGTATTGATATTCTTAGAGAATCCTAGAGAATCAACTGAAAAAACTAGTTGAAATAATTAATAACTTTAGAAAACTTGCAGTATACAAAATAAATCCACATAAATTATCAGCATTTCTATATGTTACCAACAAAGTGCAGCAAGAGATAGAAAGAGAAATTCCATTTAGAGTAACTCTAGAAAATAGAAAATTCTTGGGAATCTACTTGCCAAGACAAATGCAGGAATTATGTAAACACAATCACAAAATACTTTTCACACAAATAAAGCAGATCTAAATATTTGAAAAATATTAATTGCTCACAAATATGTTCAGCTAATATAATAAAAATGCTAATTTAATGCAAATTACTATTCTTTTCACTGCCATACCAATACAATTACAAAAATTATTTTATACAAAGAGAAAAAATAATAAAATTCATCTGGAAGAACAAAAGTTCAAATATTATCAAGGAAATCAATGAAAAAATGTGAAAGGCAGTAGCTTAATAGTACCAGATCTATTAGAAAGCAGCATTCATTGAAACATTCTGGTACTGGCTAAGAAATAGAATCGTGGATCAATGGAATAATTTAGTGGTAAAAGACCTAACTATCTAGTGTTTGATAAAGTCAAAGATCCAAGATTTTAAGATAAAAACTCATTATTTGAAAAAAAACTGCTGGTAAAACTGGAAGACAGTATGGCAGAAACTAGATATAGAATAATATTTCACATAGTATACCAAGTTAAGATCATAATAAGTATATGACTTAGAGATAAAGGGTGATACAATAAGTAAATTAGAGGAACATAGAATAGTTCACCTGTGAGATCTGGGGAGAAGGGAAGAATTTATAACCAAATAAGAGATAGAGAACATTATATGATATGAAATGAATAATTCAGAATATGTTAAATTAAAAAGTTTTGCACAAACAAAATAAATGCAGCCAAGACCAAAAGGGAAACAACTGCCTTGGAAAAATTCATAGTGAATTTCTCTGACAAAGATCTCATTTTTAAATATATAGAGAACTAAGTCAAATTTATAGGAATACTAGCCATTCCCCAGTTGACAAATGGTCAAAGCAATTGAACAAATATTAAACGAATAAGCAGTTTTTGGATGAAGATAGCAAAGCCATTAAAAATTATATGAAAATATGTTCCAAATTACTCTTTTTTTTTAAACCCTTACCTTCCATCTTGGAGTCAATACTGTGTATTGGCTCCAAGCTAGAAAAGTGGTAAGGGTAGGCAATGGGGGTCAAGTGACTTGCCCAGGGTCACACAGCTGGAAAGTGTCTGAGGCCAGATTTGAACCTAGGACCTCCCGTCTCTAGGCCTGGCTCTCAATCCACTGAGCTACCCAGCTGTCCCCTCAAATTACTCTTAATTATAGAAACCCAAATTTAAAAATTTCTGAGATGCCATTTCAAACATTTCAGATTGGCTAATCAGAAAATAAAGGAAAGTCATAAATGTTGGAGGGAATGGTGACAACATTGGGACACTAATGCAATATTGGTGGAGTTGTGAACTGATCTAACCATTCCAGAGGGCAATTTGGAGCTCTGCTCAAAATGCTATTAAAAATGATCCTTTAATACAGTAATACCATTTACTAGGTCTATATCCCAAAGAGATAAAAATAAAGGGGAAAGGATCTACTTGTATGAAAATATCAAAGTATACTCTTTTTCACATGAGCTTATTTGGGGTTCCATTTTTGGGTTTTGATTTTATGTGATTATTCACTTACAAAAATGAACAATATGAAAATATTTTTGCATGATAATACATGTATAACCCAGATAAAATTGCTTACCATCTCTGAGAAGCGAAAGGTAGGGAGCCGGAGAGACTGTTTAGATCATATAACTTCAGAAAATGTGGGAAATTATTATTATAGGTAATTGATAAAATATATTTACAAAAATAAGTTTCATTTTTCAGAATGAATTTTGGAAAATAATAAAATTTTGGTTATTAAAAAAGAAAGAGCAGTTGCCCTATATAGTAATGGTGTCCTACAGATAGAAATGGGGACCACTAAACCATATATAAGGATGCCTTTGGGAAGCATATTGACTTTGAAAAATGTATGTTGAGATTATCTATGTTCTATTACATTTTTATTTTTTGAGACATATTTCTTGATTACATTTCTAAACCCTTTTTCCCATCTCAGAATCAATTTAGTGTATTGGTTCAAAAGTAAGAGAGTGGTAAGGACTAGGCAATGGGAGTTAAGTGACTTGTCCAAGGTTATGAATCTAGAGAGTTTCTGGAGCCAAATTTAAACTGAGGATCTCCCATCTCTGGGCCTTGTTCTCAATTCACAGAACAACCTAGGTGGCCCCTCCCAAATACATTTTAACCTGGTTCCTGTGCACTAGGTTGTTAACAGTTGCAGGTTTGACACTTCTGCTCTTTAACATAGCAAGAAGACAGTAGATGGAGGGCTTAAAGTTCTCTACAGTGTGCTATCTCCATTTAGTGTGGCACAGAGTCAGGAAACAAGAGATCCAGTTAGGAAGTTGAAGAGCAATTTCTTTCCTATAGAGATAAAAGTTGTTATTCCACTGGAAGCTCCTTATATCAATGACATAAAAAAGTAAAAAATAAATAATTTGAGGGCAAACTAAGAAAAAAATAAATGGTTTATTTATTGAAATTAACACTGACTTCAAATTTATAAAAGATCATAAATAAAATAGTAAACTAAATGCTTCCAATTTCCTAGTAAAAATTTCCCCCCAGAAAAGAAAATTAGAATTTTTAGAATTAAATTAGAATAATTTAATTCCAATAATAATTTAGAATAATTTCAAATGCTTCAAAAAATGCCATGTTTCTAGGACCTAGCTAGTTACAAACATAGTCTTCTGGTTTCTAAGTATCCGATCCGTTTTACTTTCAACTCTAGAACTTGAGTGTATGAGAAGAATACTATTCCGTAAGGAAACCTACTAAACAGCCAAGGGACTAATAAAGTTCCTTGTTGAAGGGTGAGCCATTGGGTGATGAGAAGAAGGATGCCTCAGGAACATGGTGAAAAATAACAGTGATTTATTCCCAGAAGGGCTTGGATCCCTAAAGAGATAAGACTTCAGGCAGACTCTCTGGGTTTCTAATAAAGTCCCTGGAAACTATCTGTTAATAATAAGAATCTCATATCCCGTCAACAAACAGTTACAGTGAGATTAAGAGATAATATTTTCTATCCTAATGTTAAAGAAAAATATCGAGTTAAAATAATAATAACAATTTCATCTCTCAGAACTATTAGAGCAGCTATGAAATCAAAGACCTTACTTGTATTACAATAGAACAAAAGGAAGCAGAAGGATCTGTGCTGGAGATTATCATTCCTGACTTCATTGCTAGGTTTTCCAAGGACTCTTTCAATGAAGACTCAGCAGTGGAGGGTAAGTACCTTTATTCAACAATGAACCTTTTTACCAAATTCATCACTAGGAGAGCCCAGTTCTTAGTGAGATCTCACTTCCTTATCTCTATTGACCCAGTGCTAATCATGAGGAGCATAGAACTAGAAATACATCGGTGGGGGTAGAGGGAGAATGAAATATTCAGAGATATTGGGATTCATAGAGGCTTTAATCTCTGAGTCCACTGAATAATTGTGTCAATGGAGAATACTATTTTGAATGACTTTGAACAGGAATTGACTATACCTAAGAATCTGTTTTCTCTGAAAAGTCACTGAAGCTATGGTTCCAAAGTGATGGAGATCAGACCTCTTTAGTATCTAATAGATATTGATGCTATGTTAAGAGTAGAGATTCACAAATGTAATCAAATTTAATTAACTAATGTAATAACTAAGTGATGTAAATCTAAATTAACAGGAGTTAGTTAAATTAGGGTCCCCATGTACTAGAAATCATCTCTTTCTTTCTCCCTGAACTCTCATTCTCCAACTATCAGCAGATTCATCTCTCTCTACCAACAATACATTCGTGCCTTTGGTAGAATAAGGCAAATTTTAATATGACTCCTTTCCAACACTTTTGTTCACATATCTCTTCATTGAAATACTAACACACAGTAATAATGATACCTACACTCTAACACAGTGAAACAATGACCAGAGACAGTGGCTATAGACTCCTCAGGTCCAAAACAGAAATAGATTCTAGGATTTAGAGTTGTATATTCTGTGTAGATGTGTTTGTGTGTTGGAAGAATCCCCTATAATGTGCTTTTTCTTTTTTATTCCCACAGATCCACCATCCAGAAAATGGAAATCACACTTCAGTGACTGTGTTTATCATTGCAGGTTTATCAGACCAACCAGAGCTACAGATTCCGCTTTTTCTACTCTTCCTTGGGATTTATGTGGTCACTGTGGTAGGAAACCTAGGGATGATCATCTTGATTAGCCTCAGTTCCAACTTACACACCCCCATGTACTATTTTCTCAGTTGTCTGTCCTTCATTGACTTCTGTCAGTCCACTGTCATCACCCCCAAAATGTTTGTGAACTTTGTGTCAGAGAAGAACATCATCTCCTACTCTGAGTGCATGGCTCAGCTCTATTTTTTCCTCATTTTTATAATTTCTGAGTGCCATATGTTGGCAGTGATGGCATATGACCGCTACGTTGCCATCTGTAGTCCTCTTCTCTATAATGTCATCATGTCCTATCACATGTGCTCCCGGTTACTAGGGGGAGTAGTTGCTATGGGTGTGGTTGGTGCCACAGTACACACAGGTTGCATTCTTAGAGTTTACTTCTGCAAGGACAATATTGTGAATAATTTCTTTTGTGATCTTCTTCCCCTCTTCAAGCTCTCTTGCTCTGACACCTATATCAATGAAATAGTGCTTTTTGTATTCTGTTCATTTAACCTTTTTGTCCCAACTGTAACTATTGTTAGTTCTTATGTTTTCATTCTCATCAGCATACTCCGTATGCAGTCCACTGCTGGCAGATCTAAAGCCTTCAGTACTTGCAGTTCCCATATCATGGCTGTTTCTCTATTCTTTGGCTCAACTGCATACATGTATCTGCAGCCTTCTACCAACTCCAAGGACCAGAAGAAAGTGTCCTCTGTGTTTTATACCATAGTTATCCCTATGCTGAACCCCCTGATCTACAGCCTCAGGAATAAAGATGTCAAGATTGCACTGAAGAAAATCCTAGAGAAAAGAATGTTCTCATGAAGAATGAAATGACCAAGGTGTTGGGATCAAAGGCTTTGCTGGTGCTATTTTCCTTTTAAAGTGATTAGTCATATTTTCTTCTTAGAAGAGAGGATCCATTCATCTCCTTAGAACCCCTCTCCCACAATCTCCCCATTTTCTTGTTTATCTTCTTATTCAAGTAAATATTTTTGGATGAATCACAATTAGAGTCTAAACCGCTCAGGGATTAAAGAGATGAACTACTGCCACTTTAGAATCAAAGAGTAGGGTAGCGTGTAGTCATTAAGTTACTTGTCTGGATTTTCAGAGGGATCATAGATATAAGGCAAGAAAGGACAGCTCTTTAAGATTTACAAATGACTTTACAATTATGGTATGATTTTATTCTAAAAACAACCCTAGGAAAGAGGTCCTATTATTAGTCTCATTTTACAGATGAGGAAAATGAGGCACAGAGTAGTTATGACTTGCTGAGAGTAACAGAGCTTATAAATGTCAGGCTAGATTTGAACTCAAGTCTTCCTGACTCAAGGACCATTGTTCTTTCTGATATGTCATTTACTTGTCTTTTAATTCAAATTCCTTATTTTACAGATGAAAAAGTGAGCCCTGATTCCTGAGGTATTTCTTTCTCTTATTCCACACTGCTGATCAGGGTCTTTTCTCTCTCTTTGGCCTATTGCCCAACTAGCTTTCTGTACACCTAAAGAAATGTTCTAGAAGTCAGGAAAACATGAATTCAAGTTCCACCTCTGACATATATTAACTTTGTGACTAGGTAAGCCACTTAACTGGTCAGTGCTCTTGATAATAGTCTAATTTTCCACTTTGAGAGAAAGAATTTCCTTCAAATTCCCTATATCAATGAAATCACAGGTTCAGTCCCTCTCCTTATCTCTATTTATTCATGACATGCTTTAAAAATTGTGCTCTTAGACAAGATATATAGTTTTATTGTGGCAAATAAGTGGTTCAATGGACAGAATGCTGGCTCAAGAGTCAGGAAGTTCTGAATTCAAATCTAGGTTTAGATACTAACACGCTTGTGACCTTTGGCAAGTCAATTAATTTTTGTTTGCCTCAATCTTCTGAAATGTAAAATGGGAATAAAAATAATACCTAACTCCAAGGGTTGGTGTGAGGATCAAATGAAATAATATTTGTGAAGCACTGAAGTGCAATGCCTGTGGCAAGAATCACATTAAAATGTAGTTGGGAAATAGTCTACAAAATCAAATACAAATCAAAGTAAAACATATATCACTTAATTATTTGATACTAAATTAATATGCAGTTCACAGGGATGTCTACATATGTTTGCTCTACATCTATTTCATTTTGAGACTCCAGATCTGTGTGCTATGCTCCAGGAAAATATGACTAGGGAGAGACCACTTTTAGTTGGTAAGAATCACTAATATATTTATTGTATTCATGGAATAGTAACTTTCTCAAAGGTGTGGATGTCCTCAGATCCTACCTATAAACACAAAGCTCAAGAGAGTAGTAGACTTCATTCTTTGTAGGTCTCCGAACAACCTGCAGATTTTCTTCAAATCAGAGATTTCCAGCTTAATAGAGAGTCCTAGAGGTTCATACAAAGTCATGAAATCTCAAGTTCTAAACTTGAAGATAGGTTCTGGTGCATTAAATTCTAATTTTATAGGGATGAGGAGGGATATTAGAAAGTTTGCATTTGTTGTCATGGTTGTCATATGCACTCTCATCACCTTGTGGTATGTGTGAAGAGATTCTTGGTAGAATAGCTCTTCCAAGGACATTTCTCCAGTCAACTTTGGAAAGGGTTCTCTGCATGCAACAGCTGTCAATTATCTTTCTGGTTTTACTGCAAAGAGGAAGTGTTGTGAGGAGATCTGTACTTATGCACAAATAATGCAGCTTCATCTTATTCTGTCTTGGGAAGTACAACTCTCAGAGCTGCTTCTCTATTTGGCAGAGTTAGAGCTGAGCGGGATCATTCCTAATTGTCACTCAAAGGGCTTCTTACTATCAGAATCTTCATTATCATTTTGTTACAGAAATTATTAGAGAATTTTGAACATAAAAAGGTAGCATAAACTTCACTTAAAAAAACTCAAGTATAAGAACTCAAAGAGATGTATTTTAAAATTCTGATCATACTAAGAAAGACCAATAGAGTTTTGAAACTAGTGGGTAATTTTCTGGGATTTCCAAAAATAAGCTTAAGTGTTTTGAAAAAAAATAGAGGTTAGTCAAAAAGATGCATCTCTCTGCTTCACATGCATAGGCTGTTGAGGTAGACATTTTCTTGACTTAATTGGGATATCTAGCTATAAACTTAACTCACTGTTTTCTCAGACTATTGATTCCAAACATTTTTTGAATTCTCACATCTTATCCTTTTCTACCAACTCTATTAACCCTCCTATGTCAAACTTTCCATTGTTGTGTTTTATGATTTGTTATTTCAGTTAAGAAGAACTTAAAAAAAACTTTTTTGAGATCTTCACAGAAACCCTTGACATAAAGTGTGGCCCCAATAGAGTGTTGTAAAAGTAAAGATAGGATTCTTTCCTCCACAAACATTATCCATTTTAGTGTCATTGCATCTGGTTCAACTATCACCAAATCTGCTTTTCACTACCACAAGTACCTTCCTTTCTGATACTTCATGCCTCAATCAGCCATGAGCCAAATGATGAAGCAATAAATGCACCTAAACTAATTAAGGCAAGACAGGATGTAGTTGTATTAGATAAATACCCATCAAGAAATTAGGGAATGTGGAAACTTCAATCTCCAAACCATCTGATGACTGAACCTATATGGTTATAAATCTAGTGATATGGTAAAGTTGAGTCAAACGGCATGTACTGTTTTGTAACTTTTGATGTGTAAGTCAAGTTAATTTCCAGATTAGCTTTGTACTCCTGTACTGGTCCACCAAGAGAGCATCAATGTGTTTGTTTTCCCACAGTCCTTCCAAAAGTGATTATTTTTCTTTTATGTCATCTTTGCAAATCTTAACGGTTTGAAGTAGAATCGCAGTGTGGTTTTATTTACATTTCTCCAATTAGTCATCATTTGGAACATTTTTTTATATAGCTATAGAGAACCTGAATTTCTTCCCTTGACTGCTAACTTATTATAATAAGTCATAATATAATACATTATATTAATATAACTCATCAACTGGATATTGGTTTTTAGTCTTATAAATATGGTATATATAATATTCTTATATGTAGATACATGAATATTCTTACATATCTTAAAAAGAGACCTTCACAAGAGGAATTTTATACAAAATATTTTTTCATAGTAATCTGTTTTATTGAATTGGTTCTCTAACAACTTTAAAAATTTTAGATTTTCAAATGTCCATTTTTTTCTTTTGTGATCCTATCTATATATTGTGATAATTAGATTAAATCTACATCTTTAGATTTAATCACCAAAGGTGAGAACTCCTCCAATTTTGGGAGGTCTGTAACCCATGTGTGCTAGAGTGAGTGACAAATCAGAATCGACTGACTGCCCCCTAGGCAGTCCTAAGAGAAGCATCTGTTGTGATTGGACACTTGAACTAGGAAGGAGACATAGGAAGTGAAGCATAAGTGAACCCTTTAAAAAGAGAGTTGAGTGAGTCAGGTCTTCTGGAGAAGGAAGTCTTCTGCTAGAGAAGGAGCTCCTCTGGTTTGTAAAGGAGTGCTGGCTGGGATCCTGAAACCTTGGTGAGACCATTCTTAATCTCTTCTTGGAATTCCACATGGTGAGTTTAAAGACTGAATCTTTCTGAACTTCTTTTAAGGAAATTCCCTTTCAAAGAGACTCTGTGTCTGAAGCTTTGCTTCATACGCCTCCAGGGCCTTTGGGTCTCAGCCCATAGCTCAAGGCTTGACCTTTTTCCAATTAAGGAATAGTTAAATCTGCCTTGTTTGAGCCAGGGGCAGGAGCAAATTACTCAGTTTGTTAGATCACCTATCCTATCTTATTCTCTCTCTAATTTTCTTACTTTCTCTCTCTCTCTTCTTAATTGTAAATAAACTTCCATAAAAGACAAAAATGACATGAGATTATTCTTAATTGAGGATTGATAATTGTTCAATTCTCTGGCAACCATTTTTTAATATATTCAACCCCAAACCCCTTTTTACCCATTACAATCTTTTTTGCTCAAAAATTTTCTAAGATCTTATATTTTCATTTTTTTGGAAAGGTTTGGATGTGATTACTTGTTTGTTCTCCTCTGCTGTTTGCTCTTTTGTCTGGATTTTTTCTGTATGAAAGTTGTCGAGTGTTAAAGATCTGTTCTTGATCTTTCTCTTTGGAGGTTCTTGTTCATGGCTTGCCATTATTATTATTTCTTTCTCAGTCAGAAGTCTGGGTGAGGCAGACAGGCTCTCCCTATTGAGCTGTGGAGCAATTTTCACCTGAGTCACAGTGCTGTGCGCCTTTTCAGCTTTATCCTTGCACCCGTGGTCAGTCTGCACTATTTAGGCTCCTGGGGTCTCAAGTCTAGCTGTTCTCAGGGTCAAGCCTCCTGGTGGTCCCCTTGCTTGCTCCTCTGCCCGAAGCTCCTTTAACAATCTCAGGGCACTGCTTCCACAGTCATGCACTCCTCCACACTGGGTCCCCACCCAAGGTCTGCGCCTGTGCTCAAGATTTGAGCCTGAGCTCAAGGTCTATGTTCAAAATTTGTGTTCTTTAGCCTCTTGGGATCTTAAAACCTGCTGCTTTCAGGAGCAGGCCCTGGTGATCCCAGGTAGCTCCCGAGAACTTAATGAAGGCTCCAAACTTACTCAAACTCTTGTGCTCTGGCTTTGGCACTGTAGGTGGTGTGTGTGTGTGTGTGTGTGTGTGTGTGTGTGTGTGTGTGTGTTTGGGTGTGTGTATGTGTGTGTGTGTTTGTGTGTGTGTGTATGTGTGTGTGGGAGGGTTACTCAGCTCACATTTTAGTGAGAGCTATTTCACCCCCTTATAGCACAGAAATGCCCCGATCCCATGTACCTTCAATGCTGTGCCCTGTTGTGGGGTCCCTTCATTTGTCTGTATTTGGTTTTTATGTCCTCTTGAGGAATCCTATATATGTGGGTTAGGAGAGGTTAAGCACTCTGCTTCTTCTCTGCTGTCATCTTAACCCGGAAGCCTCTAAGATCTTATATTTTCCCTTATAGATTCAGTCATCTGATGGTTTGGAGATTGAGGACTCCACATTCCCTAATTCCTTGATGGGTATTTATCTAATATTTCCCCATTTCCCCCTAATTTGTTTGTGATGTTATGTTTTACATCTAGGTTGTCTATCTATATATTACTACTGGTCTTGTAGCCAAAATAGATTTTTTAAAAAAAGAGGAAAAGGCTATATTCATGAAAATATATTAGTAGCATCTCTTTTTGTGATGTCAAAAAACTATGAACAAAATGAATTTTTGTTTCCTTTAAATTCCCTTAATCTGGGAAACAGCTAAATAAGTAGCTGTATATGAATATGATAGAATATTATTTTGCTGTAAAAAATGAAAAATAGATTATTTCAGAGACATAGAAAGACGAATGAACTGATAGAGAGTGATGTATGCAGAATCAGATGAAAAATTTGCATAATAACATCAATTTTATAAAAATTAACCTTTATGAAGACTTTTAGAAACAGATGATGAACAAAATGTGGAGAAACAGAACAGTGTATATGTTAATAATGTTCTAAATAAAAACATCTTTTAAATCTTTAAGAATTATGATTCATTGGCAGAATCAAGATGGTGGCTTAGGAGCACCTAAAGCCTTAACCTCTCTGAAAATCCTTCCAAATCAATATTTATATTATGCTTCAAAGAAAAAAGAAATCCAAACCCAACAAGGAGAATTAATGAGACTCTCCTACTGAAAACAACTTGAAAGGTAGGCACAGTGTGTCTATTTTCATGGGAAAAGGGAGACAGCTTCCCCCACCCAGCTCTGAGACTTGCATTAAGACTGGCCTGACTGTGTGAGATCCTTGAAGAGACTACATCAATAAGTGTTCACCTCTGACCCATCACATGCGGCCCAAGTCTCTGATAACAGCTGGCAGGAAGGAACTTTGAGGGGGACATCAGGCAGGACACCCTCCCTACCCACCTCACTGAGATCTGTGAAAAGACCAGGTTGTCTGTGTGAGACTCGGGCAGAGAGTAGCCACAAGTGTTTGTCTCTGACTCATAACACCTGGTCCAAGGCTATAACAAGGACTAGCTTCTTTGAAATTCTTGAACATGAGGGTAATATAGAGACTGAAAGAATCTATAGATCATCTCCAGCATTAAATAGCCAATTGACAACTCCCAAGAATGTCATAGCCAAGATCAAGAACTTCTAGGCCAACAGTAAGATATTGCAAAATGCTAGAAAGAAAAAAAAATTGTATATAATGGAGTACCAATTAGGATTACACAGGATCCAAGATCTGGCAACATTGACACTGAAGGAACAGAAGGCATGGAACATGATATTCCATAAGGCAAAGGAATTGGGTCCATAAGCAAGAATCAACTACCCAGAAAAACTGGCCATATTCTTTCAGGGGAAAATATGGTTATTTAATAAAATAGAAGATTTTTAAGTATTCCTGAAAAAAAGAACAGACCTAAATAGAAAATTTGATGCCTAAGTAAAGAATTCAAGAGAAACATAAAAAGATAAATAAGAAAGAGAAAAAAATTATGACATGTATTTCTATATGGAAAGATGATACATGTAACTCTTAAAAATGTTATCATTATCATAGTAGCTAGAGGAAGGATACATAAAGGGTATGGTAGTAAACTGTTTAGGATATGTCTAAAAACAGAAAAAAACAAGGAGTGAAAAAAGAGGATAATACTAAGAGAAATGGGAAAAGAGGTAAAAATGAGTAAAATATATCACATAAAGAATTGTGGGGTATGAGGGGAAGACCAATACAATGGAAGGGAGGAAGAGGTTGGTGACAGCAATGCTTAAACCTTATTCTCAATGGAATTGACTCAGAGAGAGAAGAACAGTTTGTATAGAGATACAGAATTGTCTTTTGCCCTATAGAGAAGTAGAAGGATAATAAGAAACAGGGTGGTGGGAGTGGAGTAATACAAGGGAGGGAGAGGGGGGTGGCTTTCAAAAGGCCCTATAGTAAAAGAGGAATAAGAAGGGAGGGGGTGGGAAAGGGAGCAACATATACCAGGGGAAAGGAGGGAGACTGATGAAAGGCAAAACACTGGAGGGGAGGGTAAGAGGGTAAGGAGACAGGATAGGATTAAAGGAAGAAGTCAAAATGGAGGGGAATACACAGACAGTGGTCATAACTATGAATGTGAATGGGATGAACACCCATAAAACGGAATCGGATAGAAGAAAGGATTAAAAATCAGAATTCTACCATATGTTGTCTACAAGAAACACACTTGAGCCAGGTAGATATGCACAAGTTAAAGGTAAGAGGCTAGAGCAGAATCTATTGGGTTGCAACTGAGACAAAGAAGGTAAGAGTGGCAATCATGATTGCAGACAAAACTAAAGTAAAAATAGATTTGGTAAAAAGAGATAAGGAAGGTAAGTACATCTTGATAAAAGGCAGTATAATGAAGAATATCATTACTTAACATATATTCACTAAATGGTATAACATCCAGATTTTTAAAGGAGAATCTAAAGGAGCTTAAGGAAGAAATGGGTAGTAAAACCATATTAGTGGGGGACCTTAACTTTCCCCTATAAGAACTAGATAAATCGAACCAAAACATAAAGAGGAAAGAAGTAAGGGAAGTGAATGAAATATTGGAAAGAATTATGATTCAGTGATTTGATAATCATCCATGATTCCAGAGGATCAATGATTAAACATACTATCTACCATCTGACTATGAAGTGATTAATTTAGAGTACATAATCATATACACATATACATCATATACACACATACTATATATATATTTATATAAGTATACTGTACTTATACATCCAATGATATATTATATATAAATATACATATGTATATGTTATATAAAAAAACAATTTGTTTTGCTTGAAAGTGAAATTTTTTACAAGAAATTTGTTTTTCTTTTTTTTCCTCCAATAAAATAGAGGAGAGTAGAAGGAAAATAGATTCATGTTAATTAAAACTAAAATAATTGAAGATATTACAGATGTTGAATGCTGCATATATTTTCAGATAAGGTCATTGTATTATTATATATAACAAAATTCTCTGACAAGGTTCTAATTTCCCAAATATATAGGGAACTAAGTCACATGTGCAAGAAATCAAACAATATGAATGGGCAGTTTTCAGATGAAGAAATCAAAACTATAAATAATCACATTAAAAAGTGTTCTAAATCCCTCCTAATTAAAGAAATGAAAATCAAAACAACTCTGAGATACTTTGGACAATATGAAAGTGAAGGAAAATAATAAATATTGAGTTGTGAATTGATCCAACCAATATGGAAAGCAATTTGGAATTATGGACAAAGGGCTTTAAAAGAATGCATACCCTTTGACTCAACCAACCCTTGTACCCCAAAGAGATAATAAGGAAAAATATTTGCACAAAAACATTCATAGCTACACTCTTTGTGGTGACAAAAAGTTAGAAAATAAGAGGGTGTCTCTCGATTGGGGAATGGCTGAACAAATTGTGGTATCTGATGTTAATGGGATACTATTTTGCTATAAGGAACAATAAAATACTTGATTTCTATAAGAGCTGGAAAAACCTTCATGAACTGATGTGGAGTGAAATAAGCAGAAGCAGAAGAACAATGAACACAGAAACTGAAACATTGTGGGGGGATTATATGTAACTGGCTTTGCTACTAATTGCAATGCAATGACCCAGGAAAATCCTGAAGGACTTATGAGAAGGAATGCTGTCCACATCAAGAGAAAGAACTACGAGAACAGAAACTTAGAAGGAAACATTTCATTTTTTACTTGTTTATATGGGTATTGAATGTGGAGTTTTTGTTTTTAAAAGAGTATTACAGGGAGTTCTTTGATGGCTTGTTCAATTTCTTTTTCTGATATGGGATTATTTAGGTATTCTATTTCTTCTGCTGTTAATCTAGGCAGTTTATATTTTTGTAAATATTCGTCCATATCTCCTAAATTGTTATA
>NC_058132.1:166026043-166026844 GCF_016433145.1 Gracilinanus agilis
CAAACAAAAACAATGTAGTGAAAATCAGAAGGGAAACAACAAATTGGGAAAAAATCTTTATAACGAAAAACTCTGACAGGGGTCTAATTACTCAAATATACAAGGAGTTAAACCAATTGTATAAAACATCAAGCCATCCCCCAATTGATAAATGGGCAAGAGACATGAATAGGCAATTTTCAGGTAAAGAAATCAAAAGTATCAATAAGCACATGAGAAAGTGTTCCAAATCTCTAATAATTAGGGAAATGCAAATCAAAACAACTCTGAGGTATCACCTCACACCTAGCAGATTGGCTAAAATGAAAGAAGGGGAGAGTAATGAATGTTGGAGGGGATGTGGCAAAATTGGGACATTAATGCATTGCTGGTAGAGCTGTGAACTGATCCAACCATTCTGGCTGGCAATTTGGAATCATGCTCAAAGGGCTATAAAAGAATGCCTACCCTTTGATCCAGCCATACCATTGCTGGGTTTGTACCCCAGAGAGATCATAGATAAACAGAATTGTACGAAAATATTTATAGCTGCGCTTTTGGTGGTGGCAACAAATTGGAAAATGAGGGGATGTCCTTCAATTGGGGAATGGCTGAACAAACTGTGGTATATGCGGGTGATGGAATACTATTGTGCTAAAAGGAATAATAAACTGGAGGAGTTCCAGGCGAACTGGAGAGACCTCCGGGAACAGATGCAGAGCGAAAGGAGCAGAGCCAGAAGAAAATTGTACACAGAGACTGATATACTGTGGTAAAATCGAATGTAATGGACCTCTGTACCAACAGCAATGCAATGACACA
>NC_058132.1:166026944-166104369 GCF_016433145.1 Gracilinanus agilis
ATGATTGAGTGTGTGGACTCAAAACTACCACACCAATGCAACCACCAACAATTTGGAAATTGGTCTTGATCAAGGACACATGACAAAACTAGTGGAAATGTGCATCGGCCATGGGTGGGGGGAGTGTGGGGGGCGAAGGGGAAAGGAGGAGCATGAATCATGTAACCATGTTAAAAATGAATATTAATAAATGTTTGAAAAAAAAGATTATTACAAAGATGATTAATATGGAAACGTGTATTGAGTGATAATACCTGTATAACCCAGTGGAATTTCCTGTCGGCTCTGGGAGGCGGGGAGGAGGAAAAGGGAAGGAAGGTACATGAATTATGTAACCATGGAAAAATACTTAAATAAAAATTTAGAAAAAGATATTGTTTCTAACTACTTAAAAAAGAAAGCCATTATCTCCATAATCCAAAATAGATTGATTTTTAAAGGATACATGTGGAACAAAGTATTTTTTTAAAAAGGATTTTTAGATGAGGAAGCCTGGATATTTTAATAAATACAGAAAACCTCAATTTAAGTAAATCATTTATCTTCCTGATGACCTCCATATGGAAAAGGAATAAAAATGTAGATTAAATGATAATACAATTAGGCATGTCCAGACTTAGTTAATATTTATTTAAGTATTGTTAATGGATTTTTGATTGTAAGACTTTAGTGAAGTTCTCTAGATAGTTGTTTTTGGCTACATTTTGTTTAAGATTTTATAATGATTGAGATAAAAGCATAGATATGATTCTTATGAAATAGAAAGTTGACATAAGGCTGGGCTGCATAATTGATAGGAAATATGACAAAGTTTGCATCTAAAATTATCTTGACAGACTGAAACAGCAAGCAAAATCTAATAAAATGAATTTTATGTATACTTTTATTCATTTTTTTAATGGAAGGAAGAACTCCACTTATTGACAAGTATTACAGTGTACTTATACTTTACTGTGTACTTCTTTTTCTAAAAATAAAATTTGTTGATGTTCTTAAATCACCATAGTTATCTCTAATAATACTATCTAATAATCTCTAATAATACTATCACAGTATTCTTTCCCCTATTTCTCCAAGAAACCCATTTTATATGATAAATAAATAAAATAAAAATAAAAATTTTTAGAATGGAAAAAATTTCATCCTAAGTAGACTGACACAATAAAAAGTCCAAAACCATCTCCTTGAAGAGGGTAGGTCAGGGAAATAATTTTTGATTGTGGCACAGTCTAATCATGAGCACTTAATATTCTTCAGCTACTTAGCTTATTCTCTATTTCTTTAAAGGGCTCTTTGTAATTGAACCTATGCAAGTCTTTTGTGTGTTTTGGGAGATGAGATCCACATTTTTTGTATTTATTTAGAAAGGGATTTCCCTTTGTATTATTGTTTCTTTTTACTTTGTTATTGTTTTGTACATATGCTGTTTTATGTTGGTCGCTGCAACTTTGCTGAAGCTTTAAATTTTCAGTTAGTTGTCTGCTGATTTCCTAAGATGTTCCAAGTAAACTTTCATATTGTTGACTTATAGGAATTGTTTTATCTCCTCTCACCTATCATTTGTCTTTTAATTGGCACAGTTAGATGGTGCAGTGGACAGAGTGCCTGGCCTGGAGTCAGGGAGACATCTTCCTGAGTTCAAATCTGGTGTCAGACACTTGTTAACTGTGTGATCCTGGGAAAGTCACTTACAGTTTTCCTTAGTTTCCTCATCTATAAAATGAGGTAGAGAAGAAACTGGCATACCACTACTACAGTATCTTTGCCAAGAAAAACCCATATAAGGTTACAAAAAGAAGGACATAATTGAAAAAAAACAAGTGAAAACAACAAAATCCTTATAAGTAAGAAATAATTGTGTTTTCCTATGTAACTGGAGTTTATTATTTAGAGTTAAGATATTTATGATGAACTAGGCTAAAATGTTTTCCTCTTTCAAAATTATTCTTGCTTTCTCAAATTATCTGTGAGCACTTGTCCCCTATACCTAGAATGTACTCCCTCTTTATCGCTATATCTTTTAATTATTAGTTTCCTTTGAAGTTTTACCACTCCCTTCATAATATTCTTGGTCTCTTCTTTTGCCAGTGCTACCCCTTGAAAACACTTTTTAAAATATACATTTTGTATTTACTTAACTATATGTACATTATTTTCTCCAAGTAGATTGTCAGCTCCTTGAGGGCTGAGATTGTTTTCCTGTTTGTCTTCAAATATCCACTAACCTACCTAGTATAATATATGATACATAGTAGGTATTTAATAAACACTTGTTGTTGAATATGTTTACATTTTATTTATATTTGCATTTAAGTTATATTCTTTCTGGTAGAGAATAAACTTCTTAGGTAAGGCACTTTTCATCTCTGTATTTCTAGCCTCATAACACTATATTTTGCATTTTCAAAGGGAGCAGAACTGTGATTTCATTAACAGAGGGAACTCTGAGGAAGAAACTCCCTCTACCAAAGGAAATAGATGCCTGATTTGAAACTTATTGGTTTGTAAAATTATCTGAGGACATTGAAGATTAGGTGAATTGTTCAAGGTCAAATAGCTAGAAAATCTCAGAAGTAGTCTTGAATCCAAGTCTTCCTGTTTACAAGGATAACTAGGTCAATTATGACACAATTCCTCTCACTTTGTTCTGGTATAAGCATAATAATGCACTCTTATTTATTTCAAATCAATTAAATTAAGTTGGGTCTTTAAGATGGTGTTTCTCAGGATTAGACCTAACTCTGGAGTTATCTTTCTGAATCTCTATCCCAAACCACATGATTGGATAAAGTGGGATTACAGCTACACTTTCCTTATTCCTCCAAGGAATTTTGGTAAACGATTGGGAAATTAAATGATATGTCAAAGCAAAGGGAGCAAAGTGTTTACTTGCAAAATCTTCCCCACAGAGATGGATCCCTGATCAGGCCAGACACTGGGGATGGGGGGGTGGAGCCTTAGTCTGGGTTGTTCCTAATAAATTCCTTGAAATCTTCATATGGATACTAAAACTGCCACATTACATCAATGAGCACCTCTGTTATACCTAAAAAGTTATGGTTTATCTGTTGCATCTGTGGAAGATTTCATATATGAAGCCATAATAAGAATTAATCAACTTTACCTTCACACTCTTTAGATTGTTTTTAATTGATATCAGTGTTTTCATCCATTTAGCAGGAAGCTTGAGATGATCACCAATGACAAAGTGGATGAAAAATAAATAAAATACGGTACTGGATGGTGAGTGTCTCACATGGTTGTCATGATCTGTTCTTTAAAACTCCTATGCATGGTATTTTAGAGTTGTAAACTATCACTTTTCTATCCTGTTCAGTCCATTTGTAATGAAAATTAGACTAATTTGAGCCTGGTAAAGCCTTTAATCTAAGAATTAATAATGTACAAATATAATAGAAATTACAGTAGCTCCAGTTTCTTAGCATAATAAAATCTATAAATAGCCAACAGCTATTTCAATGAGATATTGGAAAACTACAAAACCCCTCTGAGATAACTCTCCAACTATTCAGAAAGAAAACTCCAGAGTTAGTTAGTTTTATTTCTGTGTCAGAAATAAAAAGGGGCTTTAGTTTCTACAATGCCAGAATTTAATCTCCATTTCTAGTCAATTCAGGAATTTGCTAGGTGACTTTGTACACTTTAAACTTCAAACACATGAACAGAAGCTTGATAAATAAAAGAGAATGTAAAATAAGGTTGGCGATTTCTCCCTCATTTTTTTCTTTTAAAATGTTATTTGTTGTTCTATAAGTCTTTAGAAAAAAGATAAGGGGGAAACAAAGAAGGGAGAAAGTTTTTATTTTGTTTATGTATTTCAATTGTATCTTACTATTTCTGACCTCATTTGGAATTTTCAATGATACCAGAAATGTTTTTGTCATTTATGTCTTCAGCTCATTTTACAGATAAGGAAACTGAGGCAAACAGAATAAATAACTTGCCTACACTCACACAGCAAATAAGTATTGGCTCAGAAATTAGATCTTCCTTGTTTTAGGGTTGGTGCTCTATTTATTGCTTTAAATAACTACTCCCATCTTTTTTTTTTAACCCTTAACTTCTGTGTATTGGCTCCTAGGTGGAAGAGTGGTAAGGATGGGCAATGGGGGTCAAGTGACTTGCCCAGGGTCACACAGCTGGGAAGTGTCAGAGGCCGGATTTGAACCTAGGACCTCCCATCTCTAGGCCTAACTCTCAATCCACTGAGCTACACAGCTGCCTCCTAGCCCCATCTTTCTAGCCTTCTTCAGGGGAAACTATGATGCTGCAGCCAAAAAAAAACCAACACTATAAAATTTATTTTTTAAAAGTTCTGGGAGGATCTCACAATTTCTAAAGTCCCTTTCCCTGAGTGATACATTCTCTAACTTAATACCAAAATTTTCATTCTTTTGCTTAAAAAAAGTCAGAAATAGTATGTTCTTGGATTTAACTGGACTATATGACTGTGAAATAGTAAGAGGTATCCTGGAGGACAGATACAAAAGCAAAATGAAAGTCCTAATTAATGAGTTTCTTCAATTTTGTGAATTGCCTCTGGCTGCAGGTAATCATGAACATATTCTTAATGACTTTTTTATTCCCATCTCCACAGATGCCATCCAGGCCATGGAAACAGGAAATTACTCCACCGTGACTGACTTTATCCTCGCAGGATTAACAGATCAGCCAGAACTTAAGTTCCTCCTTTTCTTCTTATTCCTGTGCATCTATGTGACCACTGTCGTAGGAAATTTAGGCATGATCACACTGATTGCGTTCAGTTCCCACCTTCACACCCCCATGTACTATTTACTCAGTTGTTTGTCCTTCATTGATCTTTGCCATTCCACTGTCATCACTCCCAAAATGCTTGTTAACTTTATGTCAAAGAAGAACATGATCTCCTACAATGAGTGCATGACTCAACTCTATTTCTTTATCATTTTTATTGTTTCTGAGTGTCATTTGTTAACAGTGATGGCATATGACCGTTATGTCGCTATTTGTAGCCCTTTGTTATATAATGTCATTATGTCCTATCAGGTCTGCTCATGGCTGTTGGGTGGAGTGAGCATAATAGGCTTTCTTGCTGCTACTGCTCAGACAGGGTGCATACTCAGATCATTTTTCTGCAAGGACAACATCATCAATCATTATTTCTGTGATCTCAATCCCCTCTTAGAGCTTTCCTGCTATAGTACCTACACCTGTGAAGTGGTCATTCTATTCTTTGGTGTAATTAACATAATTTTCCCAATTCTGACCATCCTTAGTTCTTATTTCTTCATCATTGCCAGCATCCTCCGTATCCAATCGACAGAGGGAAGATTTAAAGCCTTCAGTACCTGCAGTTCCCACATAATTGTTGTTTCCATCTTCTATGGCTCTGCAGCATTCATGTACCTGCAACCCTCCTCGGTTAGTTCTATGGACCAGGGAAAAGTTTCCTCTGTGTTTTATACCATCCTTGTGCCCATGCTGAACCCTCTGATCTATAGCCTGAGGAACAAAGATGTCAAAGTTGCACTAATCAAAATCCTGGAGAGAAAAAAATTCTGGTGAAGAAAAGAAAAGTGAGAGTGACAGTGTTAGAGATTGGAAGATGCAATGTTAATTATTGGAAAATTGGGACCCACTAACATATCCATTGTGGGCATAGTCACTTTTCTATTATTTTTCTCTTTTCCTTGGCTTCTGTGTCTTTTTATCCACATTGGCCTGCATTTCTGAGAAGTAATGATAATGATTGATTCTACTTAGAAATAGTATCTATATCTTGTGCATTGGGTCTGATCTGTTGTTAATATTTTTACAATCCAATTATTGAGTAGGTGTAAGGGTACCCTACTCAATAAAAATAATTTTGTAATTCTACTTTATCAAGTCTAGATTTATGATTATTTCCAGGTTAAAGGTTGATTTGGTTTGGGTTCCAAATTCTGTCTTTCATACCCTATTAACCTGGAATTTCACCTTGTTGTATTCTTCAGCAGGAATCACTAGGAAATCTTAAAAATATTTTTGATCCTCTAGCCACCCAACCCTACTAAAGGTACTTGTGCCCCAGCAATAGGCATTGAGACTATTGGTCATTCAGTCTGTCAACTGCTGTATTCTTCAGGGCTTGGCAAAATCTTAAGGTTCACAGCAATTCAGTTGTACCTTTGTTTACTCTTCATGTTTTTGCTTTGATCAGAATCAAGAAAAATCCAAATAATTGCTGATAAGTCCTATTATGTTAACTTTTACTGTAAGTTTATTAAAATTAAATAAGTTGAAGAGGATCAGGTTATAAAGAAATAAATACACTATGGAATGTAGAAAAGAGAACCATCATATAGCTTCACCAATTGTTTCCAGTTTTATAAAGGGCACCACACACATGCACATACACACACATGTGTGTGTGCACATACCATGTCAGTTACCAGACTACTATCTCAATAAGGAGGAGAATACTGGAAGATCTATTCTCAGGCAAATATAACATGAATCTAGTTTGATTTAGCCCCTAAAATTATTAAATATGGCTACATGACTATATGAAATCTGAAGAGAAAGGAAATATAATTCAGAGGAAAGTGTGATGAGATTAGAGTTAAAGTACTTGGATTGAAATCCCAGAACTTTTTCCTCTGAATTTTATTGCTTCTCTGTTCAGATTTTATAAAATAGGAGAGCCATAATTAGTAATTTTAGGAGCTACATCAAATTAGATTCATATTACATGTGTCTGAGAATAGATCCTCCACTATAACTATGGACAAGTCATTTGAACTCTGATCCTATTTCCTCATCTGTAAAATCAGATAAATGACATTTAAGTTCCATCCCAACTCCAAATCAGAATCTCTGTTGTTGTTTTCCCTGAGTGACACACAAAGGGAATTATTGAAATGAGCAGTCAAACCTCTGAAATAGTCAAAACTTAGTTTATACTAATGGGGAAACATTTTACAGAATCAAAGAAAGCATTTTTGCTGTACTCATGGGATAAAGAGGTAATAGCATTCTTTAAAAGTGATAGGAAGAAAGATGTCCATAAATTCCATTGTTCTGTTTTTTTGGAACTACTTGTTACCAGCAAACAATGACACAAAGAACAAAAAAGAATCCTACCAAAAAGCAAAGTTTCAAAAATGTTCTTTGAATGTCTTACAAAAATTCCTAATATAAAGCAAGAGTTTTAAAAAAGAGCAAAAAAATCTTCAAAAACCAAATGAGAACAAGAAATGGCAAAAGAAATGAGAACTAGAGAAGAAAGAGATAAAAAGAAAATTAACAAACATTTCAACAAAACCTTACTTAAGAAAATAATTTCTTGAAAATTAGAATAAAATTCAAAGTCTCAAAAAAGAATAAAACAAAGATGAAAAACAGAATAAAATGTGAAGTATATCATAAGAAAAATAAATTATTTGGAAAGCAAATCTAGATACAATTTAAAAATTATGAGATTACTTGAATGTCCTGAATAAAAATTAGTCTAGACACCACATTTCAAGAAATAATAGAAGAAAACTCACCATATCTCTTAGAATCAGAAGGAAAAATAAAATTTGAAAGAATGCACTGGTCACCTCCTGAAAAAAAAATTCAAACTTTAGAATTAATAGAACTAATATGTGGAGCTATCAGATAAAGGACAGTAAAAGAACAATTTAGAAGAGTGATGTGTTTGGGAGTGGTGGAAAAGAATAAGTTTTTTCTTTGACATATTTAATTTAAGATATCTAAGAAATTATGATCACATAAAGGAATTTTGGAGTTAATAAACAATGAAGTGGAGCACTTGTAGGTAGAAATATCTATATGATGGCTCCATATGTATCTGAGGTGGAATGGAGGAATAGGTGATCACAATTTCTTAAATTGAAGGTTTTATTAATTGGGGAAGTATAGATAGTGAAGTCTTCTACATTCATGGCAGGATCTCTGATAATCAATAAAAGTCATCAGGATGTGGATTTGTCCATACATTTGGGTAGTGAATCTAGAGGAATGAGTGAAATTTTAGATTTACCAAAATCAAAAAGAGATAAATAAAGGTCCCTTTTATTAAAATTTGATTGTTCACTTTTCCTTACAACCAATTTTTTGATGTTATGCCACTTGGTATATATATATTACAAAAATTTGCCAAATATACATATATGCTTTGTTGATACTAATTCATTGCCTATGGTACCTTTCAGCAAAATGCAGAAATTGGCTTTGACACAGACATTCTTTATTTTAAGACCAGTACTCTATTTGTAACACCACATTGTCAAATTTATATGAATATTAACTATTCCCAATTAATAAATGGTCAAAAATATAGAAAGTTTTTAGATGAAGAAATCAAAGATATAGTTCGTATGAAAAATGCTTTGAATCATTATTGATTAGAGAAATGCAAATCAAAATAATTGAAATGTCATTTCACAACTATCAAGTTAACTAAAATGAAAAAAGGGCAAAATGACAAATGCTAGAGGGAATGTGGAAAAATGGGGAAACTAATAGACTATTGGTGGAACTGTGAACTGATATTTTGGAGAGTAATCTGTAATGATGTCCAAAAAGTTACAAAACTCTATATTAGGTCTGTTTTCTAAGGTGATTGGGGAAAAGGGAAAACATTCCAAAATATTTATAGCAGTTCTCTTTGTTATGGCAAAGTCCTGGAATTTGATAGGATACTCATCAACTGGGGAATGGCTAAGCAATTTGTGGAATATTACTATGATGGAGTACTACTGCCCCATAATAAATGATGAGCAGACCGATTTAATTTTACAAATGGAAAGACCTACATGAATTTATGAAGAGAGAAATGAGCAGAACCAAGAGACCATAATGTACAGTAATAGAAAAATTGTTTGATGAATAACTTGGCCACCTCCAGGAAAGAACTGATAGATAGAAATAAGTAAGACAGTTTTATATGTACTTATATATTTGTCAAATTATGCCTTCTCTAGTTCATGGACAGATGGGATGGAAGGACAGAGAGAGATACCTTGAAATTTTAATGTTATGAACAATTTTTAAAAAGTAAAAAATTATACTTTCTAATCCTCAAAATGAAATATAACTGTTTGATACATTGTTTGTTCTATTATTTCATGGTAGTTTGTTAGTATTATCTCCCCAATTCAAAAGCAAACTACTTCTAGACTAAGTTTTATAATTCCACCACTTTAACACATTGGTGAGCACAACCTAGTATGAATAAATACTTCCAGATTCATTACTTGGTGATGATAAACTGGTGAGTAGGGAAGATAAAATGCACCCACATTGAAGTTATTTTATACTGAGGAGCAAAAGATTATTTCTCTAGATTCTCATTTAACTTTTCCAATTTTTCTGCACGTTTTCTCTCTGTATTCCTGCCTACATTTGAGTTAGATATTACTTGTTCACATACTTAGAAAGTTGATTTCATGTTTTCTTGGAATATCACCTTTCAAAGGTCTTATTTTCTATATAATTTAATTGAATTTTATATTAATTCATAAATATTGGGTGATTTAACTATTGTAAAGATAACAATGCTAAATTTTACTCTATCAACTTGTTAAGGCTAGAAATTCCAAAGCAGTTACTAATCTTTGTTAGATTTTTCCACATTGGGAGCCTCCTTTACCTAAGAAATTGCAGGTCTAATTTTTAAAAAAACCTAACATAACCATCTCATGAGCACGCCAGAATTATTTTTCCTTTTCATTATTTCAAAATTTCCAGATGTGTTGCACTTCTAAGAAAGTTTGCCAGAAACTCACATACTTGTGACCTATTTATATATCTTGAGTACTCAAGAAAAGATGAAAAGAGGAGTATTCTATAAAGCAGCTGAATAAGTAAGCAAAGCATGATTAGAAGTCATTGATTAAGATGAATTGGGACAAGAATATGATCTAGAAGACAAATTATCTTTTCCAGGATAAGTCTGTATTGTAGATGAACTAAAACCCTAGAGAGGTATACACCAGTGTGTTCATAATAAGGTCCTTGGAAACTATGCATTAAAAATAAAATCCTAATGTCTCATGAACCAACAGTTCCAGTGAGATTGAGAGATGATATTTTCTTTCCTGCACAAACAAAGAACCCTTGGGATAAACTAATAATGAAAACATCATCTTATCATCTTTCAGAACTCCTAGGGCAACTGAGAAATTAAAATACATGCTTACATCGCTACAGAAGGAAAAGGAACAAAAAGATCCATACTGCAGATGATCACACTTGACTTCTTGACAAAGTGCATAGATTTCTTCAATGGAGACCCAACAGTGGAGGGTGTGTGCCTCAATTCAATTGTCTTAATCGTTTATATAAAAATCAATCATTGTGGGGGCCTCTCTGAAACCTGATTTTCTCATTTTCTTTGGTTTATTGCTAGCCCTGAGCATTATGGAGAATGCCTCTGAGTAGAAGACATCTAGAAATGTCTAAAAGTGTTTGGAATGCTAATGGCTTTAATCCCTTAGTGCCTTGGATAACTGCTTCAATATGAGAAGAATAGGAGAATAGGAGAAGAATAGAAGAATGTGAACAGGAGCTGAAGAGATAAGGGCCTTAGAAAGTGACTTAATGGAATACCTGGAAGTTATCCTCTTCCATAACTCCTGAGCATTCATTTTTGTCAACAGAATCAGTCTATACCAGTAACAAATTCCTCGCTAGTACAGGATGAGGAAAAGTTGGGCATAGTTCATTTCTGACTGTTGCATTTTGATGAACTATCATTCCAATATTAATTCTTAGACAAAGTAATAATAAGAATAAAAATAAGGTTAAGATGATGACTAAGGCAAAGACTAAAACCTAATAGTAATTAAGACTTTGACATGTCTTATCATGCCAAACATCAATGAGATCAACAACAATGAGAACAAGTACTACATAATCAAAAAGTTTGGGATTTAGAGGGACCCATTCGATGGAAAAATTTCCTTGGTGTACTGGGGAGAAGGGGGTATATGGAGATCTACTCTAATGGACTGCTTTCCCTTTCCTACAGGTCCACCACTTAGAGAAAGGAAATCATTCTGAAGTGACTGAGTTTATCATTGCAGGCTTAACAGACCAACCTGAACTCCAGATACCCCTTTTCATCTTCTTCCTGGGCATCTACATGGTCACTGTGGTAGGAAATCTGGGAATGATCATCCTAATTATTCTCAGTTCCCACCTTCACACCCCCATGTACTTTTTCCTCAGTTGTCTGTCCTTCTTTGACTTCTGTCAATCCACTGTCATCACCCCCAAAATGCTTGTGAACTTTGTATCAGAGAAGAACATCATCTCCTACTCTGAGTGCATATTTCAGCTCTATTTCTTCATCTTTTTAATAATTTCTGAGTATTACATGCTGGCAGTGATGGCATATGATCGCTATGTTGCCATCTGTAGCCCTCTACTCTATAATGTCATCATGTCCCATCAGGTCTGCTCCTGGTTAGTGGGTGGAGTAGTTGCTATAGCTGTGGTTGGTGCCACAGTTCATACAGGTTGCATGCTTAGAGTTTACTTCTGCAAGGACAATATTGTGAATAATTTCTTTTGTGATCTTCTTCCCCTCTTCAAACTTTCTTGCTCTGACACCTATATCAATGAAGTAGTACTTCTGGCTTTCAGTTCATTTAACCTTTTGGTCCCAACTGTAACTATTGTTAGTTCTTATGTTTTCATCCTCTTCAGCATACTCCGTATCCAGTCCACTGCTGGCAGATCTAAAGCCTTCAGTACTTGTAGCTCCCATATGATGGCTGTTTCTCTATTCTTTGGTTCAATTGCATACATGTATCTTCAGCCTTCTACCAACTCCATGGACCAGGGGAAAGTGTCCTCTGTGTTTTATACCATAGTTATCCCCATGCTGAACCCCCTTATCTACAGCCTCAGGAATAAAGATGTCAAGGTTGCGCTGAAGAAAATCCTAGAGAAAAGAGTATACTCATGAAAAGGGAAATGGTCATGATGATAGTATCAATCACTTTGTCAATGTTGCTTTTCTCTTACAGAAATATTATCTTGTCTTTTCATATGGCAGAATACAGTGATATGTTCCTTATTTCCACAACCCCATTCCTATCATGTCCCCTTGACTTCTGCCTCCCCTCCCAATCAGTCACATTATAGATTCTGTGTAATAATCAAGTGCAGATCTATTAGTAATGAAATGCTAAGTATCATGTATTAAGCCAGGGTGAATGCAAGCATTTTTAGAACCTTAGTGTTGTTTTTCACTCATACTATAGAGTTACCATTCTGTAATTTCCCTTCATTCTCATAAGAAGCTGATTTTCTATATTTAATAGCTAACATTTGCAAAGACTATGAAGCTTATAAAATTATTTACCTACATTATCTCACTTGATCCTCACAACCTTGAGAAAAGGTACCAGTGTACAGGGAAAGCAAAGATGAAAGAGGTTAAATTATTACTGCTAGTACTAGCTTGAGGTAACAATTGAACTCATATCTTTCTGACTCTAAGTACAAAGTTATTCACTATGCCACGTAGCTGCCTTATTGTACTAGAGAATTTTAGTTCTAAAAAGGGAGGAACTTCTAGTTTTTAAAATGAGGTATTTTAGACCTAGCATTAATAAATGCTTTGCTCAAGATTACACATGTTGAATTAAATTGGAATTTATGCAAGGGTATTTGATTCCTGAACTACTGCTCTTTCTACTGTAGCATTCTATCCCCCAGATCCATCTGTCTCTCACCTTGGCCTGCCATCCACTTCGTGATCGCATTTACTCTTATCTGTTTTTCTATGCTGCACTTAGTCAGGGTTTGTGACTCATAGCCTTCTTTATGTTCCACTTCTACTCTAGCTCATTTTATTGATGTGCTACTCAGGTCACCTTATTCTCTCATTCAACTAAATTCAATGATCATTTAGTCAACATTATATATGCATAACCCAAAAGTTAGTGAGAGTTCACTCATTTGAAAGGTAGTCTCTGAGTACAGTTACAACAAATTTATTTTTATTGATAATTTAGACAATATTTTTCTTAATTTTTAATGTCAATAATTTATTAGAGTAATATGGATACTAGATTAGTTGTGGGATATATATAATTTATTAGATATGGACACAGATGAAAGTTTTGATGCAAACCATAAACTAAGGTGGAGTCATTTACAGCTTGGGCAAAGTTACTAAACCTAAAGAAGGAAGGGGAGAGAGAGATGATAAGATATATCTAAGTTAATATTCTCTGCCCTCAAGGAGCATGTAGTGTATTCAGAGACAACACGTACTTATATTAAATATGTAGAAGATATTTTTGCTAGAAATACATGAAAGGAACTTGAGGAGGAAGGGTGGAGGTGAAAAGGTTTCATATACAAGGTGGTGTCTGACCTGAGCTGTCAAAAATCTAGGTATTCTAAAAGGTAGAGGGGAGGAGTGAATATATTTTAGGTAAGGGGGACAGTCAATGCAAAAGCATAGAAATTGGAGATCAACTATCATATGTGAGGAAGACTATGGGAGTCAGTCTTGCTGGATTGTAGTGTGAATGAAGGGAAGCAATATGCAATAATGCTAATATAGATTGGTGCTAAGTTGTTGAGGCTTTTAAATGATAAATGAAAACAATTATATGTGATCCTAGAATTAATGAAGTTTACTGAACAGGAGATTGGCAGGGTCATACCTAAGAATTAGGAAAATCACTTCGGCATCTATCCAAAGGATGGATTTGGAGTGGGGAAAATATCAAGTGGGGACTATTGCAGTAGTGGGGATAGAAGGGTATTGAAGAAGTTCAGGCAAAAGATAATAAAAATCAGAACTAGATTTTTGTGTCTTCAAATTGCGAGAGGGGACAAACATGAAAGAATCTGTATAGGTAAAAATGACAAGATTTGGCAACTGTTTTTATGTGATATGAAAATGATTATTTAAAACTAAAAATGAAGTTGGAAACTTGGGTAACTGACAGGATGGTTATACTTTTCAGCAGAAATGGGGCATTTCAGAAGAGAGATGAATATGGAAGAAAGATAATTAGTTGATTTGGACAGACCGAGTTTGAGATGTCTAAGTGATATTTTCTTTGCAATGTCCAGAAGACAGCGGACAACATGAGATAACAGTTCAGGATAGGAAAAAAATATATATGCATATATATACATAGCTTGCATATCAGATAGATAGATAGATAGTTAGATAGATTTGGAAGCCATTAATAGAAAGATGATAATTCAATATTGTGCATTGAAGCTAACCAAAAAGGAAAGTATAGAGGGAAAAGAAAAAAGAACCCAGGATGAAACCAGGGGGAGGATAGTTGGTCACAAAAAGTCAAATATGGCTGAATGGAAGAACGTATAGTAAGAATGAAAATTAGTATGGCTCTTTCAATCTCATAGAACCTAAACTTGCCTAATGAAATCCTTATCCAACTAATTTTTGTTTATTGATTGACCAAGATCAGTCACTGAGCCTCCATATGACCTTTTTTTTTTTTTAATTTCTTTCATGAAGGCATTATCCTGTCTTATTAGTGGCCAGGATAGGGGGCTGCTCCAAGAAAGAATTTCACAAACATAATGCAGAAACTGGAGGAAGAAGGAGTATGAGTATCAAAATGGAACAGCTAAAAGTCACTCTCAATTATATTCTCTTAAACCTGGGAGTCTGGGGGAACCTTGAAAGTCATCTAGTTTGATGCTTGCATTTTGTAGATGTAGAACTAAGGTCCACAGAGTTTAAATGACTTATCCAGGATAATAGATCTAGAAAGTAGTTGAAGTGAGATTTTAACCCTGGTCCTGCTAACTCCAAGTCAAATGCATTTACTCTCAATGTGTGGTTAAAAGCTCCATTTTATTTTCCATCAGCTATATATTTCCTATGCTAGTACAAAGTGACACACAGCTTTCATGTCAAATATGACTATGGAGTTAGAAGAATTACTTAGTGTCCATGAGGGTCTGAGAGGTAGATGTAAAGGGAATGAGAGAGAACAAGGATGAGTCTACCTTTCTGTGTGAGCCTCTGATGGATGATGACGATTATTGGGAGTCTCTCTAAAGTAATACCTTTTTCCTATTCATAATGGATATTGCAATGATTGTGGCACAAATGTAACTTTTTTCCAGCTATTTACTCAGAGCTCTCTAAGGATGTCTATGCAAATGCCACTTTTAAAGTGATCTCCCAGGCCCTTTTCTTCCTAGACATGCAAAGTTTTTTTGCGTTTTTTTTCCCCTCATACAGGATTCATTGCAGTCCTGAGATTGTAGACTTAAGAGAAGGTCCTTTGCACAGTCTGAGACTGTAGCAGAGTGAAGACTAGGTATCACAATGGTTGCCCAATCTAGAGATGCAGGCGATACATTCAGATCAGGATATGTGGATATGTAGATAGGTAGGAAACAGCTAGAGAACTGCACCAAGTTCTTTTAGTCCATCTTCTGCATCAGGACACAAATCAACTTAATGTTTTCAAAAACACCTAGCAAGATAATTCACACCTCCTAAATCACTTTCAAAACTATGATATAATAAAGTGTAAAGAATCCTGAAAATGGAGTCAGGAAAATCGGTTTTGGATCTTCAGACACTTGATATGTGGTCCTAGAGAAGTCACCAAATCTCTCTGGGCCTCAGTTTATTTTTCTGTAAAATAAGGGACAGAATGATTCCATGTCTTTGCAAATCCCCTCAAGTTCTAAATCTGTGATCCTGCGATTTATGATCCTTCATGATTAACTAAAATCCATTTTTGACTTCTGAAAAATTAGTGAAAAAGTATGTTGGGGAAGAAGAGAAACAAATTTGCCTATTTCCACTGGTATGGAGAAGCTTGGCATGAGACATGTTTGTTTATGTTCACATTGATGCCCATCAATTCATACAGATTGATATACAGATATACCGATATGGATATGAATAAAACACTGGCCTCAAATCTTCGTTTTCAGATGCCAAAACACAGAGAGACTTCTCTGCTCATCTGATATCTTCCTAATTCAAAGAACTATTAAAATGAACTAAAAAAAGATCATGAGGATCCAGATTATGATTTCTGTTTATCACTATTTAATTTATTTCATAGTTAAAAAACATATCTGCAGAACAATTAACTCAACATAAGCCATAGAAGATAAACTGATACAGTGAGGAAAATATCAAAGGAACTGGGAATACAGCAAATATCTGGCTTCTTGGTATGACCCTGGGCAAGTCACTTAACCTCATTTTGCCTCAGTCTCTTCAGAATAACAATAGCAGTACCTCCCATTTGTGAGGATCAAATGAGATAATAATTGTAAGCAAGAATATAAATGTTAACTGCTACTATTATTATTATTCCTGAAGTTTACTCATTGATCTGTGACAGGATACTTAGAAAGTAAAGTGAATGAAATGAATAACCATTTTTTCCTTATTATGTCTAACTTTTTATGCTTTGATATTTTGTCTACTCTCACCTAACCCAGTTATCTACCCATGTCCTCTAATACTACTCAAATTAAGCCTTTCCTTCTAGTAAGTCTCATTTTTTCATATTTCACGCACTTTACACATTCATTGTGTTCCCTAGCTTTGCTCAGGTAATTCCATTTAACCAGAATGTCCTTTCTTCATGCTAAATATCAAATTTTACCTCTTTTTCTAAGAATGGATCAATTTTCACCCTCTCAGTGAAGCCTATATCAAAGGTGCTTATATAAGTTAACATTCATATTAGCACTTAATTTCATAATTTTGAATAGAATTAAAATTATTCCATTGGTATCATCATGTCTCAAATTACTAAATTGAACCAGTTTAAGGCAGTAAACAGTTGTGCTTCATATCGATGTCCCTCAACTAAGGGCCACAGGTATAATTTATGTTTAATAAATATACTGATGTGTTAATTGATGGTCCTCATTTATTGAGAAGGTAAGGAGGTACAAGATGATGGAAGAGTCACTTTATTTCACCATGATGCCTCAATACAAGCAAAATTTCTGGGTCTATTATTTCATGCAATAATTTTTTTTATTTTTTTTAAAACCCTTACCTTCCGTCTTGGAGTCAATACTGTGTATTGGCTCCAAGGCAGAAGAGTGGTAAGGGTAGGCAATGGGGGTCAAGTGACTTGCCCAGGGTCACCCAGCTAGGAAGCATCTGAGGCCGGATTTGAACCTAGGACCTCCCATCTCTAGGCCTGGCTCTCAATCCACTGAACTACCCAGCTGCCCCCTCATGCAATAATTTTAAGGATGACCCATTTTTCTTCTTTTGGTGCTTTTCCTAAAATCAAATAAGAGACTATGAACATGCTGAAAGAATAGAATAAGTTTCTTCTAATATGTCTTCTTGACTTTTTTATAATTTATTTTTGTTTTTTATATATAACATAATATACTATGTAACATTATTCATTATAAATTTGTAATAAATATGCTTATCCAAGAGAAACAAATTCTCACATTAATTATATTCAAAAATGTCTCATTCTTTTCTTCCCCATCCATTCCATTTTCTCACTTCCCAAGAAAGCAGTCTGCATATATATGTATGAACATAAATATATTATATATATGAACATACATATATTTCCCTGCTTGTCATATTGTGAAATAAGACCAATATTGCTTACACTAGAGAAAAATTTATTGAGGAAATCAATTGAAAAACGGTATGCTTCAACCTGCCTTCAAACTCTATCTGTTCCTTCTATGGAGGTGGACAGCCCTTTTCACATTGAGACCCTTGGATCCTTCTTGTGTTGAAAAAATTGAGTCACCCACAGTTGATAATTATGTACTATTATTGTTATTATGTGCAAGGATCTCCTGATTCTGTTTATTTCACTTTGCATCACTTCATAGATGTCTTTCCAGGATTTTATGTGATCATTTTATTTGTCATTTCTTAAGGCACAATAGTATTCTATTAAAATTATATACCACAACTTTTCCAACCATTCCCCAATTGAGGGACATCCCTTCAGTTTCCAGTTCTTTACCACCACAAAGAACTGCTATAACTATTTTAGAGCATATTCTTTTCCTTTTTTCTTGATCATTTTAGGAAATCTAATTGTGGTATTAGTTCTAGGTATATTACTTAATCAAAAGGTATATGCAGTTTTAAAACTCTGAGTATAATTCCAAATTGTTCTTCAAAATGGTTTCAGAAATTCACAGTTCCACCAACTATGTATTAGCATTCCTATTTTCCATATCCTCCTCAACATTTGCAATTTTGTCCTTTTATCACTTTAGATGTTAAATAGTATTAAAGAGTTGTTTTAATTTGCATTTCTCTAGTCATTAATGATTTCGAGTTATTTTCAGATAGTTACATATAGCTTGGACTTCTAAATCAAAAAACTATCTTTTCATATTTTTGACCATTTATCATTTGATGAATGGTTCAGACTCATATATTTGACAAAGTTCTCTAAATATTTTAGGTATTAGAACTCTATCAAAGAAACTGTCCAAGATATTTCCCAACTTATTGTTTTCACTCTACTCTTGGATAGATTAGTTTTATTTGCACAAAAACTTCAATTTAATGAATACAAAATTATTTTGCAATTCAAAATACTTATATCTCTTGTTCATTTATTAATTATTTTTCTATCCATAGATAATATGTTCCCTATTCTTCTAATTTTTATGACAGGTCATGTATCTTTCTTTTATTCTATTTAGAAAAATGGTGCAAAACATTAGTCTCTATCTAATTTCTGCCAAATTGCCTTCTAGTTTTTTTAATAATTTTTATGAAATAGTGAACACTTATTACCAAAACTTGGAACTTTATCCTTGTCAAACATAAGATTACTATAATATTTTAAGACTATTTGTGGTATGTTTATTCTGTACTACTAATCTACTTTTCTATTTCTTAACAAGTACCAGATTTTCTTTTTATTCATGATTTCTGGACATTTTGAATTTTAAAATTGTTTCTCTCACAGAGTCATATTCACCTGTGAGGATATATTAAGTAGACTTTTATCCTGTGTCAAACATCTATGTAAAAAATTTTAGTACAAAGTCAAAAGGAGAGAGTTGGAACATACATGTGAAATTTCTTTTAAAAAATCTTTGAGGTGTTATTGCATAAAATGTATTATTGAATAAACTTCCATATAAAAACCCAATGAAATCAATATTTGTTTAATGAAAAAGCAATAATCATACAAACAACTCGCTATACAGAGCACTTTACCAACATTACTGAATAGCAAATGGTATTCTGTTATTATCTTGTCATAAACTGAAGATACTGAAGAGGCTGGTCAATATGATATGAATGAAACAATTGCAGCCATGGCTTAAGGAATTGGAATTCAACATTTGACTCTCATTTTTAGATTAAATATAATTCATAATTAGCATAGTACCTGGCACATAGTGTTTAATAAATGTGTGTTACCTTGTTGTTGACATGAGAACAAACTGATAAAGGCTTAACTGCAATTCTTACTAATTTAAGGATATCCATTCATATCCAAACCTTTAAGTGTTTTAATAGGAATGTGCTGTATTTTGTCAAAAGATTTTTCTGTATCTATTGATATAAATTACTTTGGTGATGTAACCAATTATATTAAACATTTCCCATGTAAAATTATATCTATATAATTGGCATAAAACCTGTTTGGTTATTATTTATAATTTTGATGACATATTGTTGTAGTCTCCTGACTAATATTTTATTTAGAATTTTTACATCCATATTCATTAATGGAATTGGTCTATAATTTTCTTCCTCTGTTTTTTATCTTACTGGTTTAGATATAATCTATGTATTTGTTTCATGAAATGGGTTTGGTAGAATTTCTTCTTCACCAGTTGTCCTAAATAATTTATTTGATATTAGAACAAGATGATCTTTAAATATTTGATAAAATTCAATTGAAAATCCATCTGGCCCTGAGGCTTTTTTCTTAAGAAGTCCTTTCATAACCTGTACAATTTCATTTTCTATAATAGGTTTATTTAAATATTCTGTTTCCTCCTCTTTTGTGTAGGTGATTCATATTTTGTAAGTATTTATCCATTTTATTTAATATTTAATTTATTGACATATAATTAGGCAAGATAATTACTAATAATTGTTTTTATTTCATTTTCATTACTGTAAGTTCACCTTTTTTCATTTTCGAGGCTAGTGATTTGGTTTTCTTCTCACTCTTTTTAAATCATATTAGTCAATGATTTGTCCCATTTGGTTTTTTCATGAAACTGCCTTAATTTTATTTATTAATTCAATAGTTTTTGTACATTCAGGTTTATTCATCTAAACCTTTAATTTTTAGGTTTTCCAATTTAGTATTTAATTAGGGATTTTTAAAACCCTTACCTTCTGGCTTAAAACCAATACTGTGTGCCTCAGTGGACAGAGAATCAGGCCTACTCACTTAATCCCCATTGCCTAGTCCTTATCACTCTTCTACCTTGGAGCCAATATTTAGTATTGATTCTAACATGGAAAGTAAGGGTTTTTTTTAAATCAATACTCTGAATCTGTTCCAAGTCAGAAGAGTGGTAAGGGCTAGCAAGGGGGTTAAAGTGACTTGCCCAGGGTAAGAGCTAGGAAAGTGTCTGAGGTCAGATTTGAACCCAGGACCTCCCATCTCTGGGACTGGCTCTCAATCCACTGAACTATGAAGGGGTATCCCCAATTTGTTTTTGTTTTCAGTCTTTTAGTTGTATATTCAATTCATCCATCTATTCTTTCTCTATTTTCTTAATATAAGTATTTAAATATATAAATTTTCTTTTAATTATTGCTTGAGACATTGGACAAAAGGCCAGAAAAAAAGATATTTTCACTATATTTTTCTCCTTCAGCTCCTTTTCTGAAAAAGATACCTTTCTGAACCCACTTTTACATAATGGAAGGCAAAGAAAATGATCAATTTATTTATGCTATTATGTGATTAATGGAAATCAATAGGAAAGGGAAGGAAGGAAGAAGGGAGGGGAGAAAGAAGAGGGGAAGTGGAAGAAGGGAAGGAGGGAAATAAATACACTATTGCATCTTTTTTTTCCATTACTTCAAATTTCCCAGAAATGTTTCATCTTTAGGAAAGTACTAGTAAGAGACTCATTCTAAATCTTTAGTGTGATGTGTCTGAATCAATCCTACCACTCCACCTTGGCATCAATCCACAAGCCAGGTTACAGCAGGGAATTCTTCCCTCCAGAGGAAATCTATTAAACAAGAAGAGATGAAAGGGGTGTGCCAAGTTAAAAAAGAAGAGACAAACACCAGTGATTTCTTCCCAACACTGCTGGATATTTACTGAGGTAAGACCTGGGGGATCCACTGTCTCAGAACCCCTAATAAGGTCCAAGGAATTTGCAATTGAAGGCTCAGACTCTCATATTGATTAATTAAGACTGGAGAGATTATGGTAAGATAAGCACATTTATACACTGGTGGTCAACCTATGAATAAATAGAATTAATAAAAATTATTTTATTAATTTGGAAATTTACAAATAATAAGTGGTTATATCAACCAATTCTTCTGCTAAAACTGAGAAGTTATATTTTTCTTTCATGTATTATTAGACAGTTATCTGAAATGATGATTCCAGTATTTGTCTCCTCAAGATAAAGACATGTTTATCTTGTTTTCACAAAAGAAGCAGAAGGATCAGAGCCAGAGATTATTGCTGATTGCCCCATTAAGGCCATTTCTCATTTGTATATTGTGTCAAAGACAGTAGAAGGCTTAATATTAGAAGGTAAGTATATGACTCACATTTCCTGGTTCATCTTTCTGAACTCAAAGCTAGGGGAGCTCAGTGCTACTGAAGGTTTTGCCCATTCTCTTTCACTTTCCACTAACTATGACTAGTGAAATGCTGGTGACTCAAAGAACAAGCACTCACTAAGTATTTACAATGTACTAGGTGGTTGGATAGAGACAAAAGTTATATATTTTCCTCAGTGACGGACCTTGCAATTTAGCCAGAGACAGCGTGCACTTATATCAAACACATAGAAGATAACTTTTGTAGGAAAAGTATTAGGAACTGAGGATGGGGACAGGACAGAAAAAGTTTCATGTAGAAGGTGGTACTTGATCTGCGCCATGCAGAAATCTAGGGATTCTAAAAGGCAGAAGTGAAGAGTTAGTATATTTCTGATATCGGAGACAACCAGCATAATGGCATAGAAAATGGAGATGAACAGTTGTGGATAAGGAAACTATAATGTACATTAAGGGGGCAATATGCAATAAGGCTTGGAAGGATAGGTTGGTGCTAAGCTGTGGAAGTCTCTAAATCACAAATGGAAAATGTTATATTTGATCCTAGAGGTAATGAAAGTTATGGAATAGAAAGAAGATTGGCATAGTCACACCTGAGAATTAGGAAAAATCACTTCTTTGCCTATACAAAGAATAGATTAGAGTGGGGAAATATCAAGTAGGAGACTGTTGCAATAGAGGAGACAGAAGGGTATTTTAGAAGTTCAGCCAAAAGGTAATAAGAACCAGAACAAAGTCATTGGGTATGTAAGGGAAGAGAGGAGACAAATGTTGTAAAGGTAAAAATGAAAAGATTTAGCAACTGTTTTGATATATGGGACTAAATGAAAATTTAAGAATGATCATGAACCTGGGTAACTGAGAGGATAGTGATGGTTTCAGAAGAAATGGGGCAGTTCAGAAGAGAGATGAATATTGAGGAAAAGATATGGAGCAGCTTTGCTCATTTTGAATTTGAGATGTCTAAGAGATTTTTTTAATGTCCAAGAGACAACTAGTGATGATGTGGGATGACAGCTCAAGATAGAAACTAGGGCTGCATATAATTTGGAAGTCATTAACATAAAGATGAAAATTAAATGCCTGTGAGTTGATAAAGTCTACCAAAAAGGAAAATGTAGAGGGAAAAGTAAAATAAATTCAGGATAGAATTAAGGGGAGGGTAGTTAGTGGGTATGATATAGGTGTTGTTCCAGCAAAAAAGACTTGAGAAGGATTACTCAGACGGATAGGAGGAGAACCATGAGGGAGCAGTGTCACGAAAACCCAAATATAGTTATATGGAAGCATGAATAGTGAGAAAGAGAATTATAATGGCTCCTTCAGTTGCCCAGAATTTAATCTATTCTTATATAATCCTTATCTACTTAATTTTCTTTTACCAAATGATTATTGGTCACTGATCCTCTACATGACCTTTTTCTTATTTTTGACATGGAAATATTATCCCACCATAGGAAAGTACAGCCCCCAAGTAATGACTGATCCAACAGAATTCACGAATATGTTGTAAAAGCTAGAGGCAGAAAAATGCATATGAGTATTTAAAGAAAAAAACAGCTAAAAGTCATTCCCTTCCTTGTAGGATTTTATACAATTTATAGCTAAAAAAGCCTTCTAGTTGGATGTCTATATTTTATAGATGGGAAACTAAGGTCCACAGAACTTAATTGACTTACCCACGAGCTTTAAAGCAGCAAAGATGGGATTTTAACCCAGGTCTTGCTAATTCCAAATCAAAATATTCCATCCACTACAGCATATTTCATGTTGTCAGCAATTGTATTCCATTTTCCAACAGCCATATTTACATCTTTGCTATTCTAGAACAAAACTGGAAAGAGATTCCATGACAATTACTATGAGGTTAGAAGAATCACTTGATATCCAGTGGCATAAAATGTAAAGGGTCTGAGAGAAAACAAGGATATCAATCTACCATTTTGCATGAGATTCTGATGAGTAAGAGTAATTAGGAGTTTCTCTAAAGTAGTACTTCTTTCCTATCCCCACAGATGCTTTCCCAGAAAATGGCCATGAGAAATAATTCTCCAGTGACTGAATTTATCCTTTCAGGGCTAACTGACTGGCCAGAGATCCAGCTGCCCCTCTTCTTCCTATTTCTTGGTGTTTATGTGGTCACTGTGGTGGGGAACCTGGGCATGATCATACTGATTGGGCTCAGTTCTCACCTTCACACCCCCATGTACTATTTTCTCAGTAGCTTGTCCTTCATTGATCTCTGTCACTCCACTATAATCACACCCAAAATGCTGGTGAAATTTGTGTCAGAGTATAACATAATCTCCTATCCTGAGTGCATAACTCAGCTCTACTTCTTCCTTATTTTTGCTATAGCTGAGTGCCACATGTTGGCAGTGATGGCATATGATCGTTATGTTGCCATCTGTAACCCCCTGCTTTACAATGTCACCATGTCCCATCAGGCCTGCTCATGGCTCATGGGTTGGGTGTACCTGCTGGGCTTAGTTGGTGCCACAGCTCACACCAGCTGCATTCTTAGAGTGCTCTTATGTAAGAATCACATCAGTCATTACTTCTGTGATCTCCTTTCCCTCTTGAAGCTCTCTTGTTCCAGTACTTATGTCAATGAAGTGGTGATTTTGTGCTTTAGTGCATTTAATATCCTCATCCCCAGCATTACCATTATCTGCTCCTACATCTGCATCATTGCCAGCATCCTCCAAATTCGCTCCTCTGAAGGGAGGTCCAAGGCTTTCAGTACCTGCAGCTCTCATGTGTCAGCAGTTGCCCTCTTCTATGGCTCTGCCGCATTCATATATCTGCAGCCCTCTTCAGAAAACTCCACAGACCAGGAAAAAGTGTCTTCTGTTTTTTATACCATCTTTGTGCCCATGTTGAACCCCCTGATCTATAGCCTGAGAAACAAGGATGTAAAAGTTGCCATCATGAAAATTCTGGAGAGGAGAAGGCTCATATAATCAATGTCAATACTAGTTCCATGAAACCAGTCACAAATAATAGTGCTATTTGTTTTCACTTGAGATTTTTGGGATGGGATGTGAAAAGTTCATCATCTTTCCCTTATAGTTAGTGGGATTCCTCTATTTCTTCTATTTCTCCACCGCCGCTTCCTAAGCTTGCCTCCATTCCCATTCATTCTACAGATATGATGTAGAGAAATTCTAAGAGCAAAAGTCTACTAATAGCAATGATGGTATTTCACCTGCAATATATTATAGTAGGTCTGTGATTTAACTAATGAAATCCATTATTTTTGTTTCTTCTTAGTTGTATTTCATTAGAGGAATAGGCTTAACTAAATTATGATAAAGGATAGTGGGTTAAAAGCATTGTAGCTGAATGGAAAACACAGAACCACTTGGATTAAGAGGGATGGAAGGGGAAGGAAATAAGTATTTATATAGCAACTGCTATGTGCCAGAAACTGAAAAAAAATTGCAAATATTGTCTCATTTTCACAATTAATTGGAGAAATACAAATTAAAACAACTCTGAGGTACCATCTCATATCTGTCAGATTGGCTAACATGACAGAAAAGGAAAATAATAAATATAGGAAAGGATGTAGGAAAATGTAAACACTCATACACTGTTGGTAGAGCTGTGAACTGATGCAACCATTTTGGAGTACAATCTGGAATCATGTCTGAAGGGTCATAAAACTGCATACCTTTTGATCCACTACTAGGTCTGTAAATTAAAGAGATAAAATATGGGGGGAAAGGACCTATTTGTCAAAAAATATGTACAGCAACTCTTTTGGTGGTGACAAAGAACTAGAGACAAATGATGTCCATCATTTGGGGAACGGCTGAACCAGTTGTAGTGTATGATTTTAATGGAATATTATGCCATAAAAAATGACGAACAAAGTAATAACAAAAAAACCCTGGAGAGATATAGATGATGTGAGGCAAAGTGAGGTGAGCAGAACCAGGAGAATGTTGTATACAATAACAATAACGTATAATGATTGTGGTGAATGACTTAATTATTATCAACAAGGCAATAATTCTGGACAACTCCAAGAGACTCATGACAGAAAAGCTCCTCAACCACCATAGAGGGAATTGATGGTCTGAATGTAGATTAAAGCATGTCATTCTTCATTTTATTTCCTTCACAAATTTTTCTCTAGTGTAAATGATATGTGTCTTGTTTCATAGGATGATGAACATGGAAATATGTATTGTGTGATAATATATGTACTACCTATGTAATATTGCCTGAAAGAGGAGAGAATATGGATTATAAAATGTCAGAAATAATTATTAAAAATTGCATTGATGTGTAATCTGAAATACAAGTAAATAAAATATTATCTCATTTTATCCTCAAAACAACCCTTCAATGTAGTTGTTGTTATTATCTCATTTTTATAATTGAAGAAATTATAGAAATTAAGTGACTTGTCCAGGGTCACAAAGCAAGTAAATGTCTTGAAGCCATATTTTAAATCAGATATTCCTGATACCAGGCATGGCACTCTATCTACTGCACATCTTTGCTAAAATAAAAACATCTCTCTGGTTATAGATGAAGAGAACTTTCCAGTTTAGCCCCAAAGGGAACATAATGAACCATAAGCCTGACTATAAGGGGAAAAAATGCATAAAGGAATTCAATATTCGCCTCTTCCTGATTTAAGTAAGCACAAGTAATTTATTTCATGTCTGATTTAAGGAAGGTCTAGTTCTTCTATAGGCCATAGAAAAATTAAATTCCAAAGCTAGATTGTAGACATTTTGTGAATTACAAATTCTAAGAAGGAATTTGGTGGGGGCAACTGTACTTTTGCAATATACTTGGTCCTGGCTTTCCTAGATTGGAATTTTGTAGGAAGAATTTAAAGGATGTGTTAGGAATGCTATTGAATTTCACATAAACCAAAACAACTTTAAGATATTACTCACACTTATCAGACTGGCTAAAATGGCAGAAGGACCAAATAACATATGTGGAAAAATGGGGACACTAATACAGTGTTAGTGGAGGGATGAACTGATTAAACCGTTTTGAAAAGCATATTGGAATTACAACCAGATTGTTATAAAACTGTGTTATAATAAATAAAAGACCATTGCTGAATCTGTTTCTCAAGGAGATGATGGAAAGAGGAAAAGAACGTATATGTTCCAAAATATTTATACCAGCTTTTTTGTGGTGGCAAAGAATTAGAAATTGAGGGGATGCCCATCAATTATAGGATGGCTAACTAAATTGTGGCATATGATTGTGATGGGATACTACTCTGCCATAAAACAACAATGAGCAGACAGATTTAAAAAATGCTCGGAAAGAACTACACAATATGATGAATAGTGAAATTAGCAGAACCAGGAGAACCTTATGCTCAGTTCCAGAATTAATGGTGGAAGAATAAATCTTCAAAAAGTGAACAAAAAGGTGAAACATGAAAGACAATTTATATGTATATGTTGATCTACCTGATGGTATCTTTTGTGATGTGGGAAAGGTGGGGAGGGAATGGAACACTTATGGCCAAGCTTTATTATATAGAGATGAAAAAAAGTAAGTTAAATACATAGAAGTCATGATTTCATTTGTGTACTATCTTCCTTTATTTGGGGAAATTTTTTTTTGCCTTTTTTTGTAAAATTTGGGGAAAAAATTTAAAAAGGAAAGCCAAAAAACAAAAAGAATTTTGGCATAATAAGCATGCAACATTCATAGATAGTTTATAGAAAGCTGTTACTTTGAGATTAATAGGTTCTCTTTTTGGCCTATCTAGGAGTTGTATCCATTCTGACTAAATAAGATAACCCATCTCTGTCTTAATGGTATGAACAGGGTCATTCTATATTCAATTTATTTTAGTACATTAACATATATGTTTCTAGCTATGATCTTCTGAAGTATTATTTAATGTATATTTTAGTTGTATGTGTATTTGATAAATACTTTCACTTTTCAATGAGAAGTCTGTGAGTTTGTAATTTATCAGATTATATTTCACAAAACATGCAATCACTATATTTATTAACTCATTTAATTTTCTGGTATCTAAACCATTGATCATTATAGTCTTTAAATAGCCAAACAATTCATGGAGGTTCAAGCCATTTATGTAATTTAAATAATATTTCAATAACTCCTAGACAAAAGAAATCTATAGGAACAAAAAATCACATAAAAGTTGCTTTCAAAAATATAAAAGCAGTTTCAGGTTAGGATGGTGGCAGAGTAGAAGCAGCTTGCTTAACCACTCCTAACCCACACATACTGGACTCCTCAAGAAGGCATAAAAAACAAATCCAGACAAACGAAGGGAAGCCACAACAGAGTGCAGCATTGAAGGTACGTGGAATCGGGGCATTTCCATGCTATAATGGGATGAAACAGCTCTCACTAAAACGTGAGCTGAGCAACCCCTTTCCATCACACCACCTACAGTGCCAAAGACAGTGCACAAGAGCTAGAGCAAGCTTGGGGCACCCATTATGTCCTTGGCAGCTACCTAGGGTCACCAGGGCCTGCTCCTTAGAGCACCACAACTTAAGACCCCAAGAGGCTAAAGAACTCGCACACTTTGAACACAGACCTGGAGCACAAGTGTGGACAGGGATCGTGAGCTCAGGCATGGACTCAAGTTCAGACTCGGATCCTGAGCACAGGCACAGATGAGGAGTTTCAGACAGAGGAACAAGCAAGGGGACCACCAGGAGGCTTGACCCTGAGAACAACTAGACCTGTGACCTTAGGAGCCTAAAGAGTGCATACAGACCCTGGGTGTGAGGATAAACCTGAAAGGGCACACAGCTCACAATAGCAAGCCATCCACAGGAACCCCAAAAGAGAAAGATCAGCAAGAAGAAATCTGTAACACTCGACAACTTTTATACAGAGAAAATCCAGACAACAGAGCAAACAGCAGAGGAGAATAAACAAATAATCATATCCAAACCTTCCCAAAATAATGAAAACTGGTCACAAGTTCTTGAAAAGTTGAAATCTGAGAAGATGAAAAAGATGGAAGAGATTTGGTGAGAGAAGTGGGAGATAGCTTAAAAGGAAATTAACAGGTTAGAAAACAGAAACTCCCAGTTGGAGAAAGATGCCCCAAAATCAAACGAAATGGTAAGCAAATTGGAAACCAAAATGGGCAAAAAAAAAAATAATAACAGTTTAAAAGGCAGAATTTTGCAATTAGAAAAAGTTAATCGAAGACCAGAAATGACCGGATTGAAAAGGAAAACCAGTCTCTAAAGGCTAGAATTGAGCAATTAGAAACTAATGACCTCTCCAGACAGCAAGAGCAAATAAAACAAAGTCAAAAAACTAATAAAATAGAAGGAAACATGAAATATCTCAATGAGAAACTGACAGATCAAGAAAACAGGTTTAGAAGAGACAAATTGAGAATCAATGGTCTCACTGAAAAAGTAGAAATTAATAGACATTTGGACTCCATACTAAAAGAAATTATTCAGCGGGGCAGCTGGGTAGCTCAGTGGAGTGAGAGTCAGGCCTAGAGACAGAAGGTCTTAGGTTCAAACGCGGCCTCAGCCACTTCCCAGCTGTGTGACCCTGGGCAAGTCACTTGAACCCCATTGCCCACCCTTACCACTCTTCTACCAGACAATACACCGAAGTACAAGGGTTTAAAAAAAAAGAACTATAAAAGAAATTATTCAGTAAAACTGCCCTGAAGTTCTACAACAAAAGGGCAATATAGGCATTGAAAGGATCCATAGATCACCCTCTACACTAGACCCTGAAAAGACAACACCCACGAATATAATAGACAAATTCAAGAGCTTCCAAGTAAAAGAAAAAAATTTTACAAGAAGCCAGAAAGAGACAATTCAGATATCAAGGAGCACCAATCAGGATCACACAGGATCTGGCAGCCTCCATGCTAAAAGACAGCAAGGCTTGGAATATGATATTCAGAAAGGCAAGAGAAACTGGGTCTACAACCAAGGATCACCTACCCATAAAAACTGACTATATACTTCCAGGGGAAAGTTTGGGCATTTAACAAGATAGAAAATTTCCAAGTATTTGCACAGAAAAGACCAGGACTAAAAGGAAAGTTTGATATCCAATCACAAAAATTAAGAGAAACATGAAAAGGTAAATAAGAAACAGAGGGGAAAGAAAGAAAACTCTTATTTTTAAAATTTGCCTCTTTAAGGACTTCAATAAGATCTAATTATTTGTATTACTATGTGGAGAAATGTTATGTATAATTCTCTGTAGTGAACTCTATTCACTATTACAGTATTCACTATTATAGTAATGAGAAGAATTATTCATAGGGAGAGGTTGGAGTACTAAATGATCTAAGATGATATGGGGGGGCGGGTAGGAAAGAGGAGAGTGAATAGTAGAGGACACCAAGAGAAATTTGAATGAATAAGAAAAATAGGATATTCTATTACACACAAAGAGGACATGGGAAGAGGAGGGGAAGAATACTTTTATAAGAAGGAGAGGAAAAGAGCATTAAGAGTTAATAATTAAACCTTATTCTCAGTGGAATTAACCCTGAGAGGGAAGAGTAGCTATATCCTTTTGGGATATAAAACTCTATCTAACCCTACTGAGCAAGTCAGAAGAGATAAACCAAGGGGAGCAGGGGACTGGGGAGGTCAAAAAAGGGATGGGAGAAGAAGGGGGAGGGAATTTATTAGGCCTTAAAAATAAAAAGAGAGGAATAATAAGGGAGGGGACAGAAAGGGAAGTAAATCAAGGGAGAGGACAGGGGTTACTGGCTTAAAGCAAACCACTGGTTTAAAAGGAAATAGGGTAAGAAGAAGGAGTAGAACTAGGAGAGGATACCAAAATGTTGGCGAATAAACCACTGATAATTATAACTCTGAATGTGAATGGGATGAACTCGGCCATAAAAAGGAATCAAATAGCAGAGTGCATGAGAAACCAAAATCCTACCATATGTTGTCTACAAGAAACACATATGAGGCAGATGGACATACACAGGTTTAAAGTAAAGGGCTTGAGCAAAATCTTTCGGGCTTCAAATGAGAAAAATAAGGCATGATTTCTGACAAAGCCAAAGTAAAAATAGATATGATTAAAAAAGACAGGGAAGGTCATTACATCCTGATAAAAGGCAATATAGACAATGAGGAAATAACAGTGCTCAATATGTATGCACCAAATGGCACAGCATCGAAATTCATAAAGGAGAAACTGGAAGAGCTCAAGAAGGAAATAGATAGCAAAACCATAATAGTGGGAGATCTAAATATTCCTCTTTCAGATCTAGATAAATCAAACCAAAAAAATAAATAAGAAAGAGGTAAAAGAGGTGAATGAAGTCCTATAAAAATTAGATTTAATAGATATGTGGAGAAAAACAAATAGGGAAAAAAGTAATATACCTTCTTTTCAGCTGCACATGGTACATTCACAAAGATTGACAATGTAATAGGGCATAGAAACATTGCAAACAAATGCAAAAGAGGAGAAATAATAAATGTAACCGTCTCAGATCATAGTGCGATAAAAATAATAATTATTAAGGGCACCTGGACAAGCAAATCAAAAACTAATTGGAAATTAAGTAATGTGATTCTCCAAAACCAGTTAGTCAAAGAAGAAATCATAGAAACAATCAACAATTTCATTGAAGAGAATGACAATGATAAGACATCCTACCAAACTCTGTAGGATGCATCTAAGGCAGTACTCAGGGGGAAATTTATATCCTTGAGTGCATATATTAACAAATTAGGGAGTCCAGGGATTAAAGAATTGGGCATGCAACTCAAAAAAATAGAAAGCGAGCAAATTAAAAATTCTCAGATGAAAACTAAATTAGAAATACTAAAAATCAAGGGAGAAATTAATAAAATCGAAAGTAAAAGAACTATTGAATTAATAAATAGGACTAGAAGCTGGTATTTTGAAAAAACAGATAAAATAGACAAGGTACTGGTCAATCTAATAAAAAAAATTAAAGAAGAAAACCAAATTGATGGTATCAAAGATGAAAAGGGAGACCTCACCTCTAATGAAGGGGAAATTAAGGCAATCATTAAAAACTATTTCGCCCAACTATATGGCAATAAACATAACAACTTAGGAGATGTGGATGAATATTTACAAAAATATAAATTGCCTAGATTAACAGCAGAAGAAATAGAATACCTAAAAAATCCCATATTAGAAATAGAAATTGAACAAGCCATTAAAGAACTCCCTAAGAAAAAATCACCAGGACCTGATGGATTCACAAGTGAATTCTATCAGACATTCAAAGAGCAACTAATCCCAATACTATACAAATTATTTGATATGATAAGCAAAGAAGGAGTCCTACCAAATTCCTTTTATGACACAAATATGGTACTGATTCCAAAGCCAGGTAGATCAAAAACAGAGAAAGAAAACTACAGACCAATCTCCCTAATGAATACAGATGCAAAAATCTTAAATAGAATACTAGCAAAGATACTCCAGCAAGTGATCAAGGGGATTATCCATCATGGTCAAGTGGGATTTATACTAGGAATGCAAAGATGGTTCAACATTAGGGAAATCATCCACATAATTGACCATATCAACAATCTAAAAACAAAAATCACATGATTATCTCAACAGATGCTGAAAAAGCCTTTGACAAAATATAGCAGCAATTCCTATTAAAAACTCTGGAAAGTATAGGAATAGAAGGATCTTTCCTAAAAATAATAAACAATATATAGCTAAAACCATCTACAAGCATCATATGCAATGGGGATAAATTAGAAGCCTTCCCAATAAGATCAGGAGTGAAACAAGGATGCCCATTGTCACTTCCATTATTTAACATTGTACTAGAAACAATAGCAGTAAGTAGAAATTAGAGAAGAAAAAGAAATTGAAGGTATCAAAATAGGCAATGAGGAGACTAAGCTATCACTTTTTGCAGATGATATGATGGTCTACTTAAAAAATCCTAGAGAATCAACTAAGAAGCTTGTAGAAATAATCAACAACTTTAGCAAAGTTGCAGGATACAAAATAAATGCACATGAATCATCAGCATTTCTATATATTTCCAAAAGATTAGAGCAGCAAGAGGTAGAAAGAGAAACACCATTTAAAATCACCCTAGAGAATATAAAATACTTAGGAATCTATCTACCAAAACAAACACAGGAATTATATGAAAACAACTACAAAATACTTTCCAAACAATTAAAACTAGATCTAAACAATTAGAAAACATTGAGTAGTCATGGGTAGGATGAGCTAACATAATAAAAATGACCATTCTACCCAAATTAATTTACCTATTTAGAATCATACCTATCAAACTACCAAAAAACTTTTTACTGAATTAGAAAAAACTAGAACAAAGTTTATCTGGAATAACAAACGATCAAGAATATCAAGGGAAATAATGAAAAAAAATGTGAAGTAAGGTGGTCTAGCAGTACCAGATATACTATAAAGCAGAGGTCATCAAAACAGAAGGGAGGATCAGTGGAATAGACTTGGGGTAAGTGACATCAGCAAGACAGTGTATGATAAACCCAAAGAGCCCAACTTTTGGGACAAAAATCCACTATTTGACAAAAACTGCTGGGAAATTTGGAAAACAATATGAGAGAGATTAGGCTTAGATCAACATCTCACACCCTACACCAAGATGAATTCAGAATGTGTGAATGACTTGAATATAAAGAGGGAAACTATAAATAAGTGAACACAGAATAGTATACTTGTCAGATCTCTGGGAAAGAAAAGATTTCAAAACCAAGCAAGAGTTAGAGAAAATTAAAAAATGTAAATTAAATGATTTTGATTATATCAAACTAAATAGCTTTTGTACAAACAAAAACAATGCAGCCAAAATCAGAAGGGAAACAACAAATTGGGAAAAAATCTTTACAACAAAAAACTCTGAGAGGGGTCTAATACTCAAATATACAAGGAGTTAAAGCAATTATATAAAAAATCAAGCCATTCCCCAATTGATAAATGGGCAAGAGACATGAATAGGCAATTTTCAGGTAAAGAAATCAAAAGTATCAATAAGCACATGAGAAAGTGTTCTAAATCTTTAATAATTAGAGAAATGCAAATCAAAACAACTCTGAGGTATCACCATACCCCTAGCAAATTGGCTAAAATGGCAGAAGGGGAGAGTTATGAATGTTGGAGGGGATGTGGCAAAATTGGGACATTAATGCATCGCTGGTGGAGTTGTGAACTGATTCAACCATTCTGGATGGCAATTTGGAATCATGCTCAAAGGGCTATAAAAGACTGCCTGCCCTTTGATCCAGCCATACCATTGTTGGGTTTGTACCCCAAAGAGATCATAGATAAACAGACTTGTACAAAAATATTTATGGCCGTGCTTTTTGTAGTGGCAAAAACCTGGAAAATGAAGGTATGCCCTTCGATTGGGGAATGGCTGAACAAATTGTGGTATATGCTGGAGATGGAATACTATTGTGCTCAAAGGAATAATAAACTGGAAGAATTCCATGTGAACTGGAAAGACCTCCAGGAATTGATGCAGAGTGAAAGGAGCAGAGCCAGAAGAACATTGTACACAGAGATCAACACACTGTCATAAAATAGAATGTAACGGACATCTGTACTAGCAGCAATGCAATGACCCAGGACAATTCTGAGGGACTTATGGTAAAGAATGCTACCCACATTCAGAGGAACAACTGCAGGAGTGGAAACACAGAAGAAAAGCAACTGCTTGAACACATGGGTTGACATGGACATGATTAGGGATGTAGACTCAAAACTACCACACCAATGCAACTATCAACAATTTAGAAATAGGTCTTGATCAATGACACAAGTTAAAATCAGTGGAAATGCACACCGGATGTGGGGGGGAGGGGAGGCTGGGGAGGTGAAGGGGAAAGTAAGAGCATGAATCATGTAACCATGTTAACTTTTCTAAAACATAAATATTAAAAAAATTTTTTAAAATTTTGGCAATATTCCTGAGTTTTTTGGGTTTCTAGAAATGCTTTAAAATGTTATGGGTAAGGTCTTTTCATAATTAACTTTCTGTGAGAAAGTTACACCCCTAAGAATGATGTAATGCTAAAGAACTCATGATTGGTTACTGATGCAGTAATAATGTTCCTTTAATTGTTTGAGAAAATTTTTTTCTATTTTTCTGGAATGGATTCTCAATAAAATATGAACTTGTGGCAGAAAAAAAATAAAAGCAGCAATGAAGGAGTATCATGGGGTTTCAGAAGCTCTCATTTTCACTAATGTCTCACCCTAAAATAAATGCGATGATCATAAAGAGCCATAATGAATTAATCAAAAATGAGTCTGTTATTTAAGATTACTCTCATTATTAATGAGACAGACAGAGACAGAAGTAGAGACAGAAGGGAAGGAGTGAGGGGCAGGCAGAGGCAGTGAAAGACAGAGACAGAGACAGAGGCAGTGAGAGACAGAGACAGAGACAGAGAGAGATGGATGAAGGGAGGGAGGAGATAGGAAAGGAGGAAAGGAGATGGAACAGATTCTGATGTTTCTAGGACAAAGATTAAGATCCTTTCAGAATTCTCAAGCCAACACCACAGTTGCTATTTTGCATAGAACAGAAAGTTTCTGGGATAGATTTAAAACTATTTTCTTTTCACAATGTTTCTCAATTCCTTTCCTCCAAAAAAAAAGTAGTAGGGAAAATATGGAAATATGGAAAGACTTGCATGAAATTATGAAGGGTAAAAAAAGCAGAACCAGGAGAACATTATATGCAGCAACAAAAATATTGTTTAAGGAATGACTTGTGTATGTCCACCTCCAGAGAAAGAACTGATGAATAGAATAGGTAAGACATAGTCTATAGACACAGACATACACACATCCATCTTTTTTGTCAAATGCCACCTTCTCTAATGGGGAAGGGAAGAGGTAGATGAAAGTTAACTGGTTATTTTAATGTAACAAATAAATAAATCTAAATTTAAAAAATAAATTAAAGGAGGTCACAGGGCAGTCGATTTAACCCTATGCTTCTATATTTTTGGAGTAGTCTAAGTGAAAAGACCTTCTTAATCATTGGTTGACAGAGATGACTGGGATACCTGTAGAAAGGTAGTTGGTTTAGAAGCCTGTGAGAAGTGTAATTTAGTTGTTATTGATTTAGAACATTGCCTGAAGAAAATTGTAGAATTCTTCTAGGGCATGGTTTGTTAAGCATAGAACTTTTGGTATATGACTCAGTTACATATGGCTCTGAAGGTAGCATCTAACATGAGAATTAAGACTGAATTATAAAAGGAAGATGAATGAGCTATTACCTCTTCTCTATCTAATTTTATGAATGAGAAAACAAGCCCAGAAAGATTGTGTGATTTGCCCACTTTTTGCACAATTGGTAAGTGGTTGGAACAAAATTTCAAACCCAATTTTCCTGACTCAGAGTCTACTGTTCTATTGACATTGTTTTACATATAATGAGAATGAGACTCATAAAGGTTATGGATGATCCCATATGTTCACATATATCACTATGATCATGTACTAAGTTTTAGATTTAGAACACCAGTATAACAAAGAATTTTATCAAAGGTGGTCACTTGGGAAAAATTTTGAAGACACTAACCCATGCATTATCACAGAAGTGTAAAGTGGTATAGGTTAGTGTAAAGTACTAAGCTTCAATTCTACTACTACTTCCTACCTAAGCAACTTTGGATAGGTCACTTGCTCTCTTTAAATCACCTTCATTATCTGTCTAGGTTGCTTCCAGTTCTAAATGCCATGATCCCATAGAAATATCTTTAACATGGATACAGTGGTGCTGAAGGTGTTGCTTGAATAATAACTAGTGAGCTAAGCTATTTTGTTATGGATACATAAAATTTTTTCCATTTTAAAATTAATAATGCATTTAATAAAACCCTGCTTCCATGAGAAATGAAAATTACTTCAAGCTGCAAATTGTTATTTTCTTTTTATTGCCAATGTTACTATCATAATCTATTACTAATAAGTTGTTGAAAGGGACATTGTAATTAATAAGTCAACTCAGAATTTTAACTTACACAATATTTATTGCATGAAAGTACACAATGTCACTAAACTTTCTCCTGTCTATACTAATTATTCTAGGTGCCTTAAATCAATCTTTATGTGACATAATTTTGAGTCCCCTTACTATCCTTGATCATAACCCTCTAGGTATGCTACAATTTGTTGATAATGCTCTTAAAATTGTGTTTCTTTAAACTGATTTTTTGCCACCTTAAAGAACATGGCTAGGAATATTTTCATACAAACTCTTTTTATTATTTTGGGGGTACAAACCTAGTAGTGGCATTGCTGGATGAAAGGGCATACATTCTTTTAAAGCCATTTGGATATAATTCCAAATTGCCTTCCTAAATGGTTGGTTCAAATCACAACTCCACCAGCAGCGTATGAGTGTCCCAATTTTGTCACATCCCCTCCAAAATTTATTATCTTCCTTTACTGTCATATTAGCCAATCTGCTTGTTGTGAGCTGGTACCTCAGAGTTGTGCTGATTTGCATTTATCTAATCAGAAGGAATTTAGAACTCTTTTTTCATGTAATTATTGATAGTTTTGATTTCTTCATCTGAAAACTGCCTACTCATATTCCTTGACCATTTTTCATTTGGGGAAATGGCTTGATTTCTTCTACATTTGACTTAGTTTCTTACACATTTGAGAAGTTAGACCTTTGTCAGAGATTTTTGTTATAAAAATTTTTCCCAGTTTGCTGCTTCCCTTTAAATTTTGGTTACATTGGTTTTGTTTGTACAAATTTTTTTTATCTTAATATAATTGAAATCATTTATTTTATATCTTGTAATGTCCTTTATCTCTTGCTTGGTCTTAAATTCTTTTCTTACCCATAGATCTGACAGGTGCACTATTCTATGTTCACACAATTTACTTAAAATTTCCCTCTTTATATTTGTCATGTACACATTTTTTATTTATCTTGATATAGGATATAGATGTTGATCTAAACCTAATTTTTCCCATACTGTTTTTCATTTTCCCCAGCAGTTTTTGGCAAATAATGGGTCCTTGTACTCAAAGCTATGATTTTTGGGTTTTTCATATACTATCTTGCTGAGGTTATTTACCCCAAGTCTATTCCATTGATCTGACCTTCTATCTCTTAGCCAGTACCATAATGTTCTAATGAGCACAGTTTAAAATCTGGTACTGCTAAACCTCCATCCTTCACATTTATTTTTATCACATAGTCTTGATCTTTTGTTCTTTCAAATGAACTTTGTTATAATTTTTCTAATTCTATGAAAAAGTTTTTTGGTAGTTTGATATGTATATCACTGAATAAGTAAATTAATTCAGGTAGGATTATCATTTTTATTATATTAGCTCATCCTACCCATGAGCAATTAATGTTTTTCCATTTGTTTAAATCTAGTTTTATTAGTGTGAAAAGTGTTTTGTAGTTGTGCTCATATAATTCCTGAGTTTATCTTGGCAAACAGATTCCAAAATATTTCATATTGTCTAAAGCAGTGATGGGTGACCTTTGGCCCATGGGCCAGATGTGGCCCCCTGAAATGTTCTATACAGCACTGAGACATTGTTCCTAATATGACAAATACAATGAGTAGGATACAATACAATGAAACTTCTAAAAGAGCTATGCTGATTTGCATTTATCTAATCAGAAGGAATTTAGAACTCTTTTTTCATGTAATTATTGATAGTTTTGATTTCTTCATCTGAAAACAACCTACTCATATTCCTTGACCATTTGTCATTTGGGGAAATGGCTTGATTTCTTCTACATTTGACTTAGTTTCTTACACATTTGAGAAATTAGACCTTTGTCAGAGATTTTTGTTTCCTTTACTTTGGCCCCCTCTTTAAAAGGGGGCCATCACTGGTCTAGAGTGATTTTATTTTATTTTATTTATTTTTATTTAAACCCTTACCTTATGTCTTGGAGTCAATACTGTACATTGGCTTTGAATTTTGTATTTGGACAAATTTTCTGTTTAATTCTGGTATTTACTTCAGGAATGCTTTGAAATCTTCTATTTTATTAACTGTCCCTACTTTCCCCTAAAAGTATATGTTCAGTTTTGAAGGGTAGGTGATTCTTGTTTGTAGACCCAGTTCTCTTGCCTTCTAGAATATCATATTCCAAGCTTTGCAGTCCTTCAGGGAGGAGGCTGCCAGATCCTGTGTAATCCTGACTGGGGCTCCATGATATCTGAATTGTTTTTGTCTGACTACTTGCAGTATTTTCTCCTTGGCCTAGAAGCTCTAGAACTTGTCTATAACATTCTTTGGAGTTGTCATTTGGGGATTTAATATAAGGAGTGTTCTATGGATTCTTTCAATGTCTATTTTGCCCTCTTATTCAAGAAGTCTCCTGAAATCATCAGCTTCTATGTGCCCAGTTGTGGGAAGCCAATAAGAGAATAGATCAAAATCTGAGACTCCTCTTTTGACCCCTTTTATGATCCACACCTTTTCTTATTGAAAAACATTATAGCCTTCTAGGAAAACTTTAAGTTTTTAGTAAACCAGCACTTAATGAGTTAACAGCCTTTTTTCACTCAGCAGAGTAAAGCTGCAGCTGTGGGTATATCTCTCTAACTGCTCCAGGCATCCCAAGGTCACAGAGTGGCAAGCTCAGGCAAAATAACTTTTAGATAAAGTGAGGCTCACTTTTAACTTTGAGACTGTTTCTCATCCGGCATTATCTTCATAAGAAAATTCTTTGTAAAACTATAACTTTATTGTGCTTTGATGTGACATAATTTGTGTTTCTGCACAAACGCAAAGTTTTGGGGGGATTCTTTTGTGTGAAATGAGTCTTAAAATATATATAATAAACTCCATGCTCCTGGAGCCAGAGCTGGAAGCATGAGGTAAAAGACAACTCCCTTGTTCTGTCCTTATTTCCTTATCAACTAAACTGTCCTTATCAGATTATCAGAAATGATAAAGAGATCTCCACACTCAATTCTAGTCTTTAAAGACTGATTTTCCTCTATGATCTTTTGATTCTCTTTTTTGATTTGGTCTATTCTGCTTTTCATGTCATTCTTCATCATTGGAGTTTTTTGCATCTTCTTCCAGCAGGTCAATTCTGGCTTTTAATGTGCTTATTACTTCGTTTTATTTCTTTGTCTCTCTTTCCATTTGTATAATTTTGTCTTTTAAGCTGTTATTTCCTTTTTACATTACTTTCATTTCTTTTTCCCATTTATCTTCTTTCTGTCCTACTTGGTTTTTTAACTCCTCTTTGAGTTCCTCCAGAGCTTGCAAACAGTTTCCTTTTTTTTTTTTTGGAGAGATTACAAGTGTTTGGTTGTTTCTCAACCTCTCCTGTTGCTTCTGTTGTTTTTTTACTCTTTCTTTCCATAGAAATTTTTCAGGACTGAGCTTTTTATTTATTTATTTTTTTGCTGCTGTTTACTCATTTTTCAGCTCAAGGACTAGGAATCCTGCATGTTGCTGGTTTCTATCTTATCTTCTGTCTTGCAGGGCTTTGCCTTGGGGACATCTTCCCTTCTCTGTTGGAGGCCTGAGAGAGCCCAGTATTATAGGACTCTGACCCTCACCTCCAGGACCTGGGATTTACATGGGCAGGTAGGTATGTAGTATAGCTTGCTTGGCAGTGTTTTACCCTGAGGCTGTCTTCCCTGCCTCTGCAGCTATCTTATAGCGCTGTTGCCACCTCCACTAAGGCCAAGTAAGTCTGGCACTATTAAGCTTTGAATCTCACTGCCAGTGCCTAAAGCCACCATAGGTAAGTCTATGGTACTTTTAATTTAGTGTAGCCAGCAGTCTAAACTGTCCAGGTCCTGACTCTGCCTCTGGTGTGGTAGATTGGGGGAGGAGGGGGGAGTGGTCAGCCTGTACTTTACTTTGTGCAGCTTTTCCCCCTTATAATGTGGAAATCCTCTCTCACTGCCTACCTTTCATGCTGTGTCCAGTGGAAGAGCCCCTTGGCTTGTCCTGCTTTGACTTCTGTTCTTTTGAGATGCTTTTTAATGACTGATTTGGAAGTAAATTCAGAGCAGTTTTATGATTTTCCTGCTACTATGCCACCATCTTGACTTCACCCTGTCAAGTCTGATTTTGGAAGAGCAGAGCCAACAAAATCTTGGGTGGAGGCACTTTCCCAGCACAAGGCAATGTAGGAGGTCAGATGGAGAAGTCTGTGGCCCTTTGTGGGTACTTAATGTGGGTCCTATTTGGCAGCAACATCAGCTGCTAGCCTTGAAAGCAGCAATAGCAACCAAAGCAGCAGCTTCTGGAGCTCTCAAAACAGAGGTGCTAGAACTGCATTCATTGCCTATACTCATTTCCTAGCTCCAAGTCAAAGAAGATTTCTTCCTGCTCCATGGGAATAGGAACACTGAAGAATGGTATCTCTTAGTTCACAAGGAAACAAGAGTCCTGAGAAATAGTATCACTGACAGCCACAAGAGAACAGTGACCACATCCCTCCCCAGATCACACTACCTTGGAAGTATTGAAAATTTTCAAGTCCCTAGAGCTAGCTCTGAAAATTAGTACAGTCCTATTCTAAAAACAGCCTAATTTTAACACAACAATACAGGTAAAAATAGGCTGGAAAAATGAACAAAAACAAAAAAAAAACCAATCATAAATTATTATGGTGACAATGAAGATCAAAGATATGCCATAGCCCCCAATCCCTCTCCCTCCCTAGTATTACTTCCCTCCCCACCAGTCCTTTTGTTACCCTTCTACTTTTCTATAGGGCAAGAATCAATTCTCTGTCCCAATGGATCTGATTGTTCTTTCCTCTTTAGGTTAATTCCAATGCATTTATGAATTAAGTATTTCCTTTCACCAACCTCTTTACTCTTCCATTGTATTGGTCTTCTCCCCTTTTTGCCCCATGCACTTCTTTATGAAATATAAATTTACTCTATTTTGTCTGTTTTCCCCTTTCTCTTAATATTTATCTCCTTTTTTACCTCTAATTTTGTATATATGTATATATATATATACATATATATACATACATACATACATATATCTTGACATTTCATCCTATACAGTTTGTCCCTGTTCCCTCTAATTATACTTCTTCTATCTACCCTGTTGGTAATAACAATTTTTAAGAGTTACCAATATCTTCTTTTCTTATAGGGATATGTCAATTGAACTTATTGGGTCCCTTAAAGAAAAGGTTTTTTGTTTTTTGTTTTGTTTTGTTTTGTTTTTCACCCCACTCTCTTAATTACCTTATGGTGATTCTCTTGAGTTCTGTGCTTGAGCAGCAAACTCTGTGCTTAAGTCCTGTTTTTTTCCTTATGAATGCTTGAAAGTCTTCAATTTTATTGGATGACCATACTTTCCCCTGCAAGAATATAGTCAATTTTGTTGGATAGTTAATTCTTGGTTGTAGACCTATCTCTCTTGCTTTCTGGAATATTGTATTCCATGCCTTCCTGTCCTTCGATGTAGATGCAGCCAGATCCTGTGTTATCCTAACTGTGGTTTCCTGGAATCTGGATGACTTCTTCTTAGCAGTTTGTAATATTTTTTCTTTGGTCTGGCAGTTTTTTAATTTGGCTATAATATTTCTGGAAGTTGTTAGTTGTGGATTAAATGTAGGTGGTGTTCTATGGATTCTTTCTATTTCCACTTTTCCCCCTTGTTTGAGAATGTCAGGACAGTTCTCTTGTACAATTTCCTGTAGGATAATGTCTAAACTTTTCCTTTTGTCGTGATGTTCTGGCAGACCAATAATTCTTAAGTTGTCTCTTCGAGATCTATTTTCTAGATCTGTGGTTGTGTCAATGGGGTGTTTCATACTTTCTTAAAATTTTTCATTTTTTAAATTTTGTTTTATATATTCTTGCTGCCTTGTAAAGTCATTTTTTCTAGTTGTTGAATTCTAATTTCTAAAGACTGAATTCCATCCTTGGCTTTTTGCTCATCCTTCTCCTTCTGATCTGCTTTTCTTTGTAGATCATCTTTTGCCTTCTTTGCTTCATTTTTCAGCTGGTCAGTTTGGGCTTTTAAGACATTATTTTCTTGTTCCAATTGTTTTCAGCCTCTGTTGATTGTTTCCTGAGTTCCTGAGTTATTTGGATTTTGAGTTCTTTGAGTTAATTGAATTTTAAGTTCTTCCAAAGCCTGTGTCCATTTCACTGAATTTTCTATGTTTTTTCTTGGTGTTCCTTTATCTTCTTCTGATCCATTTGCTTTTTTTTTTCAATTTCTAGATAAAAGCTATTGATTGTAGTTTCTTTTTTCTTTTTTCTGTTGTTTACTCATGTTTTTTCCTTCTTTCTCCCCTGTAAATTGGCTGTAATCTTGATCCTTTGATCATATTTTTGGGTTTGGGCTATTCAGCCCTGGGAGAGCTTCTTCTCTGTTTTGTTGATTAATTAGGTTAGTGGAACCTGAGGCCAGATTTTCTCCAGCTGTTGGTGAAAGCTAATAAGTGAATTCTGCTACTTTCCTTGTAGTCTGTGGGGGAGGGGTATTGGAGCTTCCTGTCCTCTGAAGACCTCTTGTCTATTGTATTGATAGGATTAAGCCTGGGTGTGGTTGATCTACTCCACTCTGAGTACCCTGAGGTCAAAGCCTCAAGAGAAATGGGGGAGGTAGCATGAGGTGGAGGGTATGTTCATCCTCTCTGGGTTTCTCCCCCAGCAGCTTCCATGCTGTCTGTGATCAAAGTGTCAAGTTTGGTACAGCTCTTTCAGTGAGGCACTCTCTTGGACTAGTGGCCCAGCCCACCCAGGGATTCCAGTATCCACTGGAGACTCAGCACATTAGGTGGAGGAGGGGATCTGGCATCTTCCTCCTTTCTTTCCCCTCCCACCCTAGAGTTCCAAGAATTAAGGATTTTTTTTCTCTCCTCCCCCCCATACCTTTTAAGTTGGGTTCAGCTGGAGGATCCCCCAGCTCTGTTCTGTTGTCATATTTGGTTTTCTGTTCCCTTGGAGCCCTTTGTCCTTAATTGGTGGTGAAGGGTTTTACAAAGATTTTGAGCCTTGCTGCTTGTACACCACCATCTTCCCAGAATTCCCCCTTCAGACAATGAAGATCAAGACACAAACTTAAAGAAGACAATGTCCTGCCCACCAAATAAATCAGACTTTGCTCAGAGACTACTTTGCCCAGTCTTTTTTCTCTTAATATAAACAGTTCTCAAAAGAAATGCAAAGTATTCACAACCATGTGAAAAAATGCTCCAAATGACTTCTCATAAATAAAATGCAAATTAAAATAACCTGAGGTTTTACTTCCCATAATCCAAACTGAAAAAATTTATAACAAATGGCAATAGTCCATATTGAAGAAGATATGGGAAGATAAGCACACTAATACAATGTTGGTGAAAGTGTTAAATAATACAACTTTTTTGGAAAGTAATTTGAAATTATGAAATAAAAGCAACTAAAATGTCCATATCTTCGGAACCAGAGATTTCATTGCACATCTCATACTTTAAGGAAGCCACCCATAAGAAAATATACTCATATTGTCCAGAATATTTATAGTACTTTTTTTTGAGATCTAAGAATTGGAAAGAAGATAGATGTCTATGAATTGGGGGGAGACTAAACAAATTCTGGTACAGAATGTAAAGGCATATTACTATGCTTTTGGAAATAATGTATGTGTGGGCAGCAAGGTGTCACAATGGATAGAGAGTCAGATCTGGAGATAGGAGATCCTGGCTTTTTAATCTGGCCTCAGACTTTCTAGCTGTATAATCCTGAACAATTCACTTAACCCAATTTGTTTATTTCTTATTACTCTTCTGCCTTGAAACTGATAATTAGTGACACTTCTAAGACAGGAGGTGAGGATTTCTTTTTTTAAGATGTGATATGTATGATGAATACACATAAGAGAATCATGGAAAGATCTATATGAACTGATACAGAGTGATGTAAGCAGAGCCAAGAAAACAACATACACAATAAAATACAATATAAATGCAAAAGATAAATGACACTAAAAAATGAAAAGTGAAACAAAATTATTAAGATCAATAGGATTAAAATGAAGAAATATGAGAAGATATTCTAAGATATCCTTTATGAGGTAGAAGGCTTAGATTTTTAAAAAAATGTATCCATCAAGTGTGCTGAGTTTTTATTCCTTTCTTTAAAAATAACAGTGAAATGGCATTATAATCAGGGAGAGGGAGGAAGAGAGATACATGGGACACCAAAGTGATAAAATTATAACAGAAAATATAAATAAAAAATTTTTTAAAAGAAAAAAATTGGTAAATGCTTTTAGGAGTTGAAAGAAAGAAGCAAGTTAAGGATGAATCCAAAATCATGATACATGGATGACTAGAAAAATTTGGGTTTTGGAGAGAAAGAAAATGGATTATTATTATTTTGAGACATATAGAAGACTTTTTCACTTATAGATACCCTCAAGGCAGTTGGTGCTGTGAGAGTAGAGATCTTGAGAGACAGTATCATGGATATATTTTGTAATTAAACATATAGAGATGATAATTGAACCCCTAGGAGTTAATGTGATTACTAAGATAAAAGACAAAAATCTATATTGAAAGAAAATTAGAGGTCCCAAACATAAGCCTTGTGAGACACCCATAGTTAGCGGATGGGACACAGATTTTGATCTAGCAAGGGACAGATTGAGGTGTGGCCAAATTGATTAAAACAGGCAGAGAACCCAGAGAGGGGAAACTATTCAACTGGAAGAGGTAGCTATAAATGTCAAACATTTTAGATTTCAAGATTTACAAAAACTGAGAAAAGGCCATCCCAGAAATGAAGTTCTCCATTGCATCTTTAAGTAATATAGAAACATTGAGTTTTTTCCTATTTGGTTAAAACAGACATTCCATCCCTCACAATGCCAAGTAGATTATTTACAGGATTCATTTGAAAGATGAATGAAGACAAAGAAGAGTTGAGAATAGAAATGAAAAGTTGAAATACACCGTACAACATTGTTTGGTTCCATAAAGAAAAATCTGTTATAAGAATTTCAGCTTCCTCTGTTTTCATATTTTGAAGTCTAGAATTATTTGACCTCATATAAAGAAGGAAGCAATGAAGTTATCCTGAGAAATTTTACATGCCAGGATGAATATGAAAAATTTTTCTCCTATGAATTCGCATTGTAGAATAAAATAGTCTTTCAAGAGTTATTCAACCCTGATACCTTTCTCCCCATTTCCTTTATCTTGATTATCAATAAATAATTCAACACATTTTTAAAGCATAGGAAGGGGAGATAGAAAGAGATGTAAATAAGATAAAAGATTGGTATCTGACTTTAATGAGCTGTCAATTGCTTTGGGAGAAAAAAATGAACAACTATTAAGGAACAACACAAATATTGCATAATATCTCATGAATGAGTGCTACATTAAAGGTAAAAATTGCATTTGGTAAAGATGAATATTTAGAGAACATTTTATTGACAGTAAAAACTAGGTGGATGTTGAAGTCTGAAAAAATTAAAGGTTCAGAAAGAAAATATTCCCAGTAAGAGGGAGATGGGCAAACAAATAATTAGGAATTAAAATTTCCCTCTTTTACCTATTCCTAAATACAGTTTATTAGCTTAAGCCATTGGATCCCAAAGGTATCCAACTGAATCAGGAGGTTTTTCTACATTTTTTGATCCAAATGTAAAAATGCATACACCTACTTACATATGTACATATTTTATCTCAAGATAGAAAGTAAAGTCTGAAATAAGGAGCTATTTTTTGTCTATGTATTCCTACTGCCTATGACAGTGCCTAATGCATAGTAAAAGCTTAATAATTGCTTGGTCATCAATTGCGTATACAAACATATGTGTGATTTCTATTATAATTTTGCTATTTTTCAGTCAAAACCAATGGCAATATCAGTTTCTTCACTATGGTTGTGGGTTCATTTTGTGTGTATGTGTGTGTGTTTGCTTTACTTTTTATTTTAGTTAGGTAGTAAGACAAAGTAGAAATAAGCCTAAAGTATACTATGAAAGACTTTGATCACACCTCTAAATATTCTTAGACCCTAGAACCGTACACATGTGGAATGGCTTAGCTAGGAAATATTTCAAATGATAAGACTGAATTCAGCCTCAAGGGGTTAAATTAGATGAGCTCCTGATTTTTCTTCTATAATTGTTTCCTTCCTTTTAAAATTCCAATATAAAGAATCTATACCAATTTCACTGTAGGGAAAGTCATTAAAACTCCCAAACTCTAGCCTGTTTACTTATGTCCCTGTGTACAGGGACCAATAACTCATTGACAAAACCAACACTGAAATTAATCTCACAAGGCAAACTCTTCTTGAACCTCTGGGGAAAAGGAGACCTTAGTGATTAATTTAAAAGTTTTACTTTCTCTAGAATCCTTAGAGGGACTTGATTGGAGCAATAGCTGGAGAAGTTCCTCTGAGGTCATGTTAGAAACACCGTAGGTTCTTTATTTATATAACTCTCTAAGGAAAGAATCTCCATTGCAGAAAATCAAGGTTATACATTGAGTGCAAACTGTACTCAGGTGGGTACAATATACATCATAACTGTCTCTAGTGTCTCCTCTCCTTGAACTAGAAAATGCACTTAAAGGCAGTCTCATTTAAAATAGTTTTAAATTGAGTGAATATTAATGAACCAATTACATTCACAGAAGCTATGTTTTACATTTATAACAAAGGCCACCAATTTAAAGTCCAGAAAGTTTAAGCCTCTATCTATACTGTAGAATACTTGATTACAGACTCTAGATAGGAGAGGAGCTTTTTCTATCATCTCTCACATTCCCTGTTTCACACTGTTGAGTGACTCTGAGGCTTAATGGGAAAAGAATTGGTCCTTAAAAGTATCCTCAAAGATATCCCAGCTAAGTGTGGTTGGAAGATTTCCTGTTCTTGTTGGAAGCTTAGTTGTATGCACTAAGATATCCAACTTTGGGGAAAAAAGGTGTGGAGAGTATGTTTGTAAAGAATAAAGTGTATATCATCCTGAGACATGCTCCTTTTCCAGTCTTTCCTATTCCCAGGGTCCTTCGGGTTATTCGACTTCTGAATGCATTTTTTATTAGACATTTATTAATATTCGTTTTTAATCTGTTTACATACTTTATGTCCCTACTTTCCCCTTCACCCCCCGCTATCCCCCCACCCATGGCTAACGCACATTTCCACTGATTGTAACAAGTGTCCTTGTTCAGGGTCTATTTCCCATTCATGTCCGCCTCAGTCCATGCATTCAAGCAATTGTTTATCTTATATGTTTCCTCTCCTGCAGTCCTTCCTCTGAATGTGGGTAGCATCTTTACCATAAATCCCTCAGAGCTGTCTTGTGTCATTGCATTGTTGCTGGTACAGGAGCCCATTACATTTGATTTTACCATAGTATATCAGTCTCTGTGTACAATGTTCTTCTGGCTCTGCTCCTTTTGCTCTGCATCACTTCCTGGAGGTCTCTCCAATTTGCATGGAATTCCTCCAGTTTATTATTCCTTTTAGCACAATAGTATTCCATCACCAGCATATACCACAATTTGTTCAGCCATTCCCCAATTGAAGGACATCCCCTCATTTTCCAGTTTTTTTGCCACTACAAAAAGCACAGCTATAAATATTTTCATACAAGTCTGTTTATCTATGATCTGTCTGGGGTACAAACCCAGCAAAGGTATGGCTGGATGAAAGGGCAGGCAGTCTTTTATAGCCCTTTGGGCATAGTTCCAAATTGCCAGTCAGAATGGCAGGATCATTTCACAACTCCACCAGCAATGCATCAATGTCCCAATTTTGCCATATCCCCTCCAACATTCATTACTCTCCCCTTCTTTCATTTTAGCCAATCTGCTAGGTGTGAGGTGATACCTCAGAGTTGTTTTGATTTGCATTTCTTTAATTATTAGAGATTTGGAACACTTTCTCATGTGCTTATTGATACTTTTGATTTCTTTACCTGAAAATTGCCTATTCATGTCTCTTGCCCATTTATCAGTTGGGGAATGGCTTTATTTTTTATACAATTGCTTTAACTCTTTGTATATTTGAGTAATTAGACCCCTGTCAGAGTTTTTCGTTATAAAGATTTTTCCCAATTTGTTGTTTCCCTTCTGATTTTGATTACATTGTTTTTGTTTGTACAAAAACTTTTTAGTTTAATATAATCAAAACCATTTAATTTACATTTTGTAATTTTCTCTAACTCTTGCTTGGTTTTAAAGTCTTTCCTTTCCCACAGATCTGACAGGTAAACTATTCTGTGTTCACTTAACTTGTTTATACTTTCCCTCTTTATATTCAAGTCCTTCACCCATTCTGAATTTATCTTGGTGTAGGGTGTGAGACGTTGATCTAGACCTAATCTCTCCCATATCGTTTTCCAAATTTCCCAGCAGTTTTTGTCAAATAGTGGATTCATGTCCCAAAAGTTGGGCTCTTTGGGTTTATCATACACTGTCTTGCTGACATCATTAACCCCAAGTCTATTCCACTGATCCTCCCTTCTATCTCTTAGCCAGTACCATATTGATTTAATGACTGCTGCTTTATAGTATAGTTTGATATCTGGTACTGCTAGGACCCCTTCCTTCACATTTTTTTCATTATTTCCTTTGATATTCTTGATCTTTTGTTATTCCAAATGAAATTTGTTACAGTTTTTCCTAATTCAGTAAAGAAGTTTTTTGGTAATTTGATAGGTATGGCGCTAAATAGGTAAATTAATTTGGGTAGGATGTTCATTTTTATTATGTTAGCTCGTCCTACCCATGAACAGTTAATGGCTTTCCAATTGTTGAGGTCCAGTTTTATTTGTTTGGAAAGTGTTTTGTAGTTGTTTTCGTATAATAGCTGTGTTTGTTTTGTTAGATTGATTCCCAAGTATTTTATATTCTCTAGGGTGATTTTAAATGGTGTTTCTCTTTCTACCTCTTGCTGTACTAATGTGTTGGAAATGTATAGAAATGCTGATGATTTATGTGCATTTATTTTGTATCCTGCCACTTTGCTGAAGTTGTTGATTATTTCTACAAGCCTCTTAGTTGATTCTCTAGGATTTTTAAAGTATACCATCATATCATCTGCAAAAAGTGATAGCTTAGCCTCCTCATTGCCTATTTTGATACCTTCAATTTCTTTTTCTTCTCTAATTGCTATTGCTAGTGTTTCTAGTACTATGTTGAATAATAGAGGTGATAATGGGCATCCTTGTTTCACTCCTGATCTTATTGGGAAGGCTTCTAATTTATCCCCATTGCATATTTCTGAATGCATTTTTGAAGGATAGACCCAAAAACAGAGAATGCTACATATGAATAAATTGAGGTTTTAATTTACTGAAATTACTGAGGTTTAACTTACTGAAAATGACCAAGTTGGTAACATTTGAACTGGAAATAGAAACTAGTAGTTCCATGACTCCCCTAGCCCAACACACAATTTTAGGGAACGTTGAAAGAAAACAACTTTCCTCATTTCAAAATTCCACTTCTGTTGCCAACCTTTAAAACAGTAGTTGTATGTCTAATTCATGACACACAAAGCCCAAGTCCATGTTGACACATCAGTGCAAGCCAAGGGTAAGGGCAAGGAATAAACACAGGTATACTGAAAGTCTGAGGGTTTAGGAAGACAGTCAATGGTCCTTTAAATTCTGCCTTTAAATAAGACATTGGTAGCCCCAGTTTTAATATTGCATTCTGGAGCTTGACTTTCAGTACTCCAGGAAAACCCAACCTATCTATCTATCTGGCCTGAGTACTGGAATCTATTAACTTAGATACAAATTTGGACTTCAATATTATTCTAAATTCTATGAGTTTCTTTCCTTAAGATTTCTGGAGGGTTAGAGATGACCATAATCATCATCACTATGAGTTCAATGCTTGTAATTTGTCATTATTACTGGCCCCCCTGATCAGATTGCCTAAAGCCAACAATGGCAGAGATCTAAGATCTTACTCTAATTGGAGTAATCTTCATTGTAACTGGATGCATTGCAAGGTATTTTTGGTCCTATATCTGAAGCAAAAGCTTGACTCAGGTACTAGGTGGAATAATAAAAACTACACGCTGGTAGAAGTTCAAGTCTCCCATGCTTTTTTTTTTAATTGTATTGCTATATTTTGTTTTTATATCATCTTCATTTATAATAAAATCTCTCACATTCCAAGAGCCATCCACAAAAAGAAAAACAAAGGAAAAGGGAAGAAAAAAATTACTAAGAAAAAAATCAACCATACATAATGGCATATGTAGTGTTGGTAGACACCAATAGTCTCCTATCACTGCAAAGAGGGAAGGGAAGTGTCCTCTCAGTTTTCTTCTTCAGAACTAAACTTCATCATTATAATTATGCAGCCTTTCATCTTTACTATTTTTAGTTGCTATTCTTTACATTTGTTACTATTAGTTTGAATATTGTTTTTCTGTTTCTCATTATTTCAGTTTGGATCAGTTCATCTATTTTTCTGTACTTCTTTCCATTTTTTAAGTTCATTTATTATGGCAAAACTACTTTCCCTTCTATTCAGATACTACAATTTGTTTAGCCTCTAAATGATTGATGTATATCTATTGTTACCAGTTATTTGTTCTAAATATATCTCTACTATAACTTTATTGAGGGTATATGGTAACTTTCTTTCTTCATTTGACCTTCTTAGTTTAAATACAATAGAAGTGGACTTCTGCTCCAAAGAATATAAATATTTGGAGCATTTTCTTAACATAGGTCAAACTTTCAAAGAGTTGGAGCAATTTACAGGTGTAGATAAGCTTATCAAAATAAAATCCATTCAAAAGTCAGACACTCATGCATTGCTGGTGGAGCTGTGAACTGATCCAACAATTCTGAGGGCAATTTGGAAGTATGCTCAAAGGGTTACAAAAAATACATACCCTTTGATCCGGTAATACCACTTGAGATTGTATCCCAAAAAGATTTTTTTAATGGGAAAGGACATTCTTATAAAAAGTATTTATAGCAGTTCTTTTTGTGGTGACCAAGAATTGGAAATTAAAGGAATATCCATCAATTAGAGGATGGCTGAACAAATTGTGGTATATGACAGTGATGGAATACTATTGTACTTTAAGGAATGATGAACAGGATGATTTCAGAAAGAGCGGGAAAGACCTTCATGGACTGATGCAATGAAATAAACAGAAACAGGAACACGTCATACACAGGAACTACAATATTGTGGAAAGATTAATTGTGATAAACTTAGCTATAATCAGCAATAAAATTATTCAGGACAATTCAGAGTAACTTATGACAAAGAATGCTTATCTGCTTCCAGAGGAAGAACATTTGGAGTCAGAATGCAGATGAAAGCAAACTATTCTTCATTTTTTAAATTTGGATTTATGTTTTGGGGTTCTGGTTTTATAAGACTACTTATCAAAATGAACAATCTGGAAATATGTTTTTCATGATAATATGTGTACAACCCAATCTGAATTGCCTGCCAGTACCAGAAGGAGGATGAAAAGGGAGGGAGGAAAATAAGTCTGATCATATAACTTGGGAAAACTTGCATGGAAAGTTATTACATGTAATTGGTAAAAAAGGAAAATATTTTAAAAATGAAATGCAACCAATAGGTACTGAGATGTGATTTCTGCCCTAGCAGTCCTATTTACAGACTTTCTCCTTCAAGTGTAACCACTCATTATGACCCATCTCACTTAATAGGTAAGCTATGGGCGATCTAACTTCCTGTAACACAAAAAGAAGTCAATCATACTATTCTCTTGCTTTTAAAAAGTCTTCTGTAGCACATGCCCCATGTACATGGTATACCCAGATTAGATACTCAGGAACACTACATTGAGACAAGTCCTGAAATACATATTAAATATCCCTTCCCTGACTGATCCAGATTCATGAGTTGGGTATTCTTCTAATTACCATAATTGGATAATATATTCTTTTTAGGAGCCAATATATAGTAGCAGATTGAATACTGGACTTGTAGTCAGTAAACCTGGAATTGAGTCCTGTCTCAGGCATTGGATTCTGGCATTTTCATCAGGAGGCTGGCTTTTTGGCCAGAATCCAAAAGAAAGTCCTGGAATATGAGTATATGAGGTATATGACTGGAAGAATGAGAAAAGAGGACCATGTTATGAAGGGATTTGACTACCAGAGGGTTTTTGTATTAATTCTGAAGATAATGGGGGGAGGGGACTACTGGAGTTTATTGATTAGAGGAGTCACATGGTCAGCCCTCTGCTTTATGAAAATTACTTTAGTGACTGAATTGGAGTGAAGCAAGACTTGTGGCAAGCAAAGCTCTTACACCAGCACAAGCCTGAAGAGATGAAGACTTACATGAGGGTAGTGGCAGTATTAGAAGAGAGAAAGGGGAGCATTTGAAAGATGTAATCAAGATGAAATTGGCAGGTCATAGCAAGAGCTCAGATGGCAAGTGTAGAGATCCATAAACAAACAGTTTAATCTGTAAATCCTATCAGATCCAGCTATAGCTGATGATTATAACTAATTGATGACTCCTTTCATTATTAAAAGTTTTCCTGTGTAATAAATCATTTTAATTTAAAGAAAAGAGGGGAAAATGGGGGAAGCCAATAAGAGAATAGATGAAAATCTGGGACTCCTCTTTTGAGCCCTTTTGTGATCCTTGTGATTTCTTGTTGAAAAGTATTGTGGCCTTATTGAAGAGCTTTAGGTTCCTAGCGGGCCAGCAGTTAAAAGGTTAACATTCTGGGGGCAGCTGGGTAGCTCAGTAGATTGAGAGTCAGGCCTAGAGATGGGAGGTCCTAGGTTCAAATCCGGCCTCAGACACTTCCCAGCTGTGTGACCCTGGGCAAGTCACTTGACCCCCATTGCCTACCCTTACCACTCTTTCACCTATAAGTTGTAAGAAGAAAATTTAGGTGGTTCCTGGTGGCCACATATTTAATATATATCTATAAATACCTAAATTTTCCTTCTTACAAAGTCAATATGCAGAAGTTAAGGGTTTAAAATAATAATAATAATAATAATAATAATAATAATAATAATAATAAAAAGGTTAACATTCTTCCCCTTTGGTCAGAAATGCAGCCAAGGCCGAAACCTTAGTTAGCTGGGGCATTTGCCCCTGAGAAAAGTATTCTCAGACTTGGCTTGGTGATAACAAATATAGCTGAAAGTCCAGCCTGGTTCTTATCTTCACCTTGAAGCTTCTAAGCCTGTTGTATTGTCTATGTTAAAAATACAGCTTTTTGTAGTTGTGGGAAACTATCCTTGTGCTTTTGGGTGAAAGGGAGTTTGAATTTCTTATATAATAAACTTGTGACTCAATGGCACTTCGAGAGAAGCAGCTATGAGTTAACAGTCAAGATCTTCTCCCGTGTCCGGTTATTTCCTTATCAATGAAGCCGTCTTTATCAGATTATCAGAGATGATAAATAGATCTGGAGAGACAAGGGGTGAGATATAGTGAGGATTTTAGGGTGACACCTAGATGGTGCAAGATGATCCACTGGTGTGTAGAGATGAAACTTATATTGCATTTGAATTTGTCTTATCTAAAAGTTAGAAACAAAGTAGACTTTATTCATATTTAACAGAGAGTTTTTCATTGGTACTTTTACTTAGTGTTTCAGTTGGTCTACAAAGCATTCTTAGGAAGAGTGGGAATTCCATTGTGCAGAGGGATTGATAGTAATGAGGTAAACCTTACTCATTTATTTTCAACATATTGTGGCACATTACATTTTATATGTGCCCATTTAAGTGGGTTTACATGGTAATAAACCCTTCAGACTTTGAACCACATGGAAGTGGCTAGGGTACAGATTCAGTACTTGCTGGGGTGTGTTTCAATCCATCCCCCATTGCAAATTAATTATATTATCTAGTTTTAAGTAAAGCTCCCTCTCAAAAATTGGAAAAGTAACTTAAAAAGGATTTCTATTGTAAATGCTGAAAGAAAATCTATCACTATGTTCTCACAAAAACTTTATTAAAAAAAAACATGGGAGTTCCCCTAGCCTGAAATTGACTCTCCCCTCTAAACCTGAATCTAATCAGATTCAAAGTTCCCTCCTTGGGGGGATTGGTTCTTCTATAGACCAATCCTGTACCATTCAAGACCGATTCCACACCAGGAAGTAGGGGGGAGGGACTTCTGGGGCATGTTGTGGGATGCAGTCCCCAGGCCACAATATTTATAAAACCCACACTATAAAGAAACCGTTGGTGAAAGATAATAATTCTAATGGGAACATAAGTGAACAAAGCTGACAAGTGGCCAGGCTGACACTTCTCTTACTGCTAAAATATTTCTTTTGCAGCCACAACATGAGATTGTTAGTGGAAATTTGGGGTTCTTTGGGGTCCTTGGTCTTACTATCAGATCCATGATATAAACTTCCTGTGGAAGCTTAGGGGACTTGAGAACTACACTTCCCATGATTCAAAGGACTTCCTGTCTTACGTGGTGAGAAGCTTAAATAGGGAGAATGGGATTGGTACTGTCTCTTTCCTGTGGAACAAGCTAGGTGGGCAGAAGTAATGGCGGGGTATTTGAATTAGATCTTAGCAGGCCCATGACCTTCTTAATTACCAATATGGCTTTAAATAAACTATTAAACATTTTGAATATATCCATCTATATCAATATTATTTGTAACAAGGTAAAAATAATGAGGATCTTATATCTCTCAAAAGGGTACACATATGCAAAATTATCAAGATTATTTGCATCATGGCTATATATCCACTACACTTAATGTTGAACAGTTGCTTAAGTGTACATTGCCAAAAATTGTATCTAGCCTAATTGCCAAAATCAACAATTTTTTCAGTTCTCATTTTTCTGGGTCTATCTGCAGCATTTACAATGTTGATCACTCTCTCTTCTTTGATACTCTTTTTTTTCTATGTTTTTGGGACAATACTTTCTTCTGGTTTTCCTTCTACCTATTAAATGATTTCTTCTCAGTTTCTTTGCTGGAGCCTTATTCAGGTCATGTCTGCTAACCACAGACGTCCCACAGGTTCTGTCCTGGGCACTCTTGTCCTGGGCAATCTCATTAACTTCCATGAATTTAATTGTCATCTCAATGCTGATGATTCTCAAATCTACTTATTCTGTTCTAACCCTTCTGCTGACCTCCAATCTCACATTTCCAACTGCCTTTCAAAACTAGTACACATCTTAAGCTCAACTTGTTCAAAACTAAACTCATTTTTCTCCCTAAACTCTTTTATATTCCTTTTTAATTCACTACTATGGAAATCATCATCGCCCAGGGTCCCAGGATTGCAACTTACGTGCTATCCTTAATTTCATGGTCTCTCACTTCCCATATCCTATCTATTGCCAAAATCTCTCCATTTCACCTTTGCAACATTTTTTCAAATATACTCCCTTCTCTCCTCTGATACTACCAATACCTTGGTGCAGATCCTCATCACCTCATTCTTTGACTATTGCAATAGCTTGCTGGTGGGTTTGTTGCAAGTATCTCTCTACTTCAATCTATCCTTCAACAACTAAAATGATTTTCCTAAAGCATGGTTCCAAATATATCAATCCTCTGTTCAATAAACTACATTGGCTTCAAGAACAAATATTAATTTTTGTATTTAAAACCTTGTATGCAAAACCAAATCCCCTCATTCATCACCTTTCTTCTTCTTACTTCATCTTCATCTTCATCTTCTCTGTACCACATACTTGGATTTAATGGAACCAGTTTTCTTGCTGTTCCATCAATTAGACACACATTCTCTTGACTTTGGTCATTTTCTCCGGCTGTCCCCCATGTCTAGAATGTTCTCTTTCTTGTCTCATCTCTGCTTCCTGGTTTCCTTGTTTTTCTTGAAGACTGAACTAAAATAGTACTTTTCTCAGGGAGCCTTTCCTATCCCCTCTTAATCTGACATTTTTTTTAATGATTTCTTATATCTTCTGTCAATCGTTTGTATATATTTATTTGCTTCTTGTTTCCTTCTTTAGATTATGAGTTCCTTGAGGGCAGGGTATTGTCTTTTTATTCTTTCTGTATTCATAGCACTTAGAGAGGTCTATCATCTCAACCTGGAAACAAAGTCTCAAATCTTAATTAAGGAAGAATCCCCTAGTCCAGTAATGGTGAACCTATGGCATAGGTGCCAAAGATGGTGCCCAGAGTGCTCTCTGTGAGTACTTGTCTACCCTTTCCCATCCTCCAGTTTACTACTAGAAAGGCAGATGGACTCATGTGGAGCTGCTCCCTTCCTTCTCTCCACTTTTTCATATCTCCTGCTCCTCTATCCAGGAGCCCAATGGGAGCACTTCCTCCCTCCCCTTTGTGGGGTGAGGGGGGTCAGGGAGTGCCCAGCACTTGGTGGGTGTGTGGGGGAAGAGCAGGGCCCAGAACTCAGTCTCTAAAAGGTTCACCATCACTGCCCTAATTTCTAGTGTAGGTCTCAAGCTAGATAAAGGAAGATAAGAGGTTGCTGGCTCCTCTAAATGTCAGTTTCTTTGAGTTTTTCTCTCCCTTCAAGGGAAACTTGGAATGTCATTATTTCTCTTAAAATTGGAAACGGAACACAAGAATCTCACTTTTCTCCTGCTCCCACTAACTCTGTCCCTCATACAAGAACAGAATACTGTGGATAGTCCCTTGCAATTGGTCCTTGCAGCCATCACATACCACACCCCGGTACCCCTCCATCAAACATACAGTAAACATAATGCTTATTAATGATTAATGTTCAAATAAAATTGACAGCATCAGGAAAAAAGAAAATTAGTAGCAAAATCTCAGTTAAAACCTTTCTATAACTGGTGGATGGGATTGAAAAATGAATTTTATGATTCAGTAAATGCAACCAGTGATGAACTTCTTCCATTTGAAGTTACAACTTTTTGAGGTGGAGGTTGCTGTTTTTTAATTATGGCATCAGTTAAAACCTAGTATCAAAATCAATTGAATTTATAAACAGGTTTTTTAATAATTTCATCACAAAGTATCTAACCAACATTTCCAAATATAATGAAACAATCAATCATGTTCTCATCAAAATATTAGTTTATTTAATATGATTTTAATATGATTTTATTTCAAGTCAAAATGGTTTTGCACATCAATGAAAATGCAATATTCTTAAATGTTATTTATTTCATTTTATCTCATTCTTTTAAACTTTAACTTCACATATGTTGCATAATGTCCTGGGCCCTCTTTCATCTCTCTATATATTATTTGATTCAGTCATAAGCTCTCAGTTATCATCTCTAAGCTAATGAATCTCAAATCTATTTATCCAGTTCAAACCTCTCTCTGACCCTCGTTCTTACATTTTCTACTTCCTAATGGACATCTTGAAATGGATTTTCTATAGACAGATATCTTAAATGCAATGTGTCCAAAACTGAATTCATCATCTTTTCCTCATGCCCTCTCCTCCTCCTAACTTTCTTATTATGTTTGAGGGTACCATCATCCTCTCAGTCACCTAAGCTTACAATGTAGGTGTCATACTTGATTCCTCTCTATCAACTTACCTCCCCATATTTAATCTCTTGCCACATCCTATTAATGTTATCTTCATAATGTCTATCATATACACCTCCTCCCTTCTGATACCATAACCATCCTGGGGTTGGCCTTCATTATCTCATTCCTAGGCTATTGAAATAACCTTTCTGTTGGTCTCCTTACCTCAAATATTTCCCATTCCAGTCCATAATCCACTAAGTCTTTATAATGATCTTCCAACTTGTTCCATCATTCCCCAATTAATATTCAGCCTCTCAATTTCTAAATCTTTGCTACCATGAAAAGAGCTACAATAAATATTTTTATGCAAATTGGTCATTTTCCTTTTTTAAAAATCTCTTTGGGAGACAAACCTAGTAGTGGCATCACTGGATCAAAGTGTATACAGCTTTAGAGCCCTTTGGCATAGTTTCAAATTGCTCTCCAGAACAGTCAACTCCATGCACTTTCATGGACTGTCTCCATGCCAGTAATTCTTTCCCTTCTTATCTCCAGCATCTGACTTCCTTGATTTTTCCTGCAAGAATAATCCACTTCCACAAGAAGCCTTTCCTGATTCTTTTTAATACAAATATCTTTTCTTTTCTCTATCAATTATTTTCAATTTATTTGTATATATCCTTCTTGTACATTGTTGTTTGTAGGTTGTCTTACCCCATTATATAGATGATGAACTTGAGAACAGAAACTTTTTTAACCTTTCTTTGTATTCCCAGCACTTAGCATAGTGCCTGAAACATAACAGCCACATAATAAATCTTTGCTGACTTGCATACTATATTAGTAGAGAATAATAGGTATCTCACTTATAAATAAATGATTATAGTTATTGATGATGCAGGCTCAAAAATGTTAAGAGTACATGCTTAGAAAATTGTGAAGAACACTATTCCAATGCACTCATTAACAATTATGACCACATCAGTGAAAATAAACAAATCTCCAAATACAAGGTACATCATTTGTAGCAATCCCCTGATTCCTCATCTAGTCTCTTGAAAACAATCCCTATCTTCTTAAATCAGTATGGGTTTCAGTTGGCAAAATTCTCTTATGTAAACAATAATTTTTAATGCCACTCTTTTAGAATAGCTGTAATGTATCCTAATAGGAATCACATTATGAACAAATCTCTAGTTTTCCTGCCTTAAACTTTGGCTAGTACCCAAGTGGTACCATCTTCTCTGTCTTCCTTTCCAAGATGGCATTTCTCAATTACTTGTCATAGGAGCTATCTATATCTGAGAAGCAGACAAAAATGGTCTTCATATTTAAAAACTAGTTTACACTGATCCAGAAAACCAGTATTTTTTCTGTTGTCTTTTAAAGATATATGTTTGTATGAATTATTACACTGAGTTTAGTGAGGATGAATATACTGGAGCATTGTACAAAAGAGATTATAGGAGAAAGTTTATTTGAGCTTGTAAACCATATGTACCAAGTCATCAAAGGTATCAGTGGAAGAAAGAAGACTTCCATGATATTCCAAGGGAGTAATCATGGGTGGATTTTCAAGCATACTCTTAGGGTAATGGACAGTTTTAGAGCAGTGCTTAATCACATTGCAACCTGGGCTGTCTGATGTAGGTTCTCATCTCATATTGAAACTTTACCTAAAATTATTCCCTAATGTAGGAAATAGTATCATATGTTATAATGGTCCAAAAGACACAAAAAAACCCAGAAATTCTCTGTCTCTCTCTCTCCCTCCTCCCCTCTCTCCTCTCTTTTATACCTATCTCTGATTATGTCTGTCTCTTCTCTTTCTTCTCTGATTCTGTGACTGTCTCTGTCTTTCTGTCTGTCTCAGTGGTCCGATTTTTCTTACACATAGCAGTATTTTAAGTTCATAAAGTTTCTAAATGTTTTTTTCTCAAGCCTGAGCATCACTATTTCCTTCAAATGATTGTAATGTGTGGTGTTTATGAGAATTGTATACTGAGAGTTTCTTCACACACGTTAAAGTGACAAAAGTATTTTACATCTGCACAAGTAAACGGATTCCCTGCAGTAACACTATTAACAGCTGGTAAGCTTATATTTTGATGTATTATAACTCTTCTGTCAATGTTTTCTCAATTTGTTTCCTCACACTTACAGAGCTTTAGAGCACACAAAATTGAAGAGATCAATGTTGAGTTTTTATGAACGTTTAGGATTTTACAAGATTACTGCAAACTAGTGGTGACATGGGTAAGTGACTAATGACTATACAGCTTACTGCATGACACAAAGACATCCACAGCTTGGAGCAGTTTATAATCCTAAAACATAAGACATTTACCAAAGAGAAAGAAATATCACATTAGTAATATATGAAAGAATAGATTTAAGCCACAATTCAACCAGTCAGTTGATTGAGTAGATCAAGTACAGGCTTAAAGGAAACAGATGAAAATTGAGTTGAATTACATAACAAAAGGCAGTCAAACCTAGAGATAAGACAGAACTGTTAAAAGTACACAAGCAGGTGCAGCTGGGTAGCTCAGTGGAGTGAGAGCCAGGCCTAGAGACAGGAGGTCCTAGGTTCAAACCCTGCCTCAGCCACTTCCCAGTTGTGTGACCCTGGGCAGGTCACTTGACCCCCATTGCCCACCCTTACCACTCTTCCACCTATGAGACAATACACCGAAAGTACAAGGGTTTAAAAAAAAAAGTACACAAGCAGGATTCTGCTAGGTGGTTCAGTAAAAAAAGAGTTGGGTCTAGAGATGGGGAGTCCTGGGTTCAAATATGAACTCAGACACTTCCTAGCTGTACGATTCTGGGCAAATCATTTAACCCCAATTGCCTAGCAAAGTCACTTAACCCCAGTTGCCTAGTCCTTACCATCCTTCTGTCTTGGAACAGATATTTAGTAACAAACCTAAGACAGAATGCAAGGTTTTAAGTTAAAAAAAATTCATACACAGTTTCTTACAATGGTAATATCGGTTACACAAAGATCAGAATCTGGAGAAAAGTGAAATCTTTAGGGTAGATGGGCTAGCATGGCAACTACACCACTCTGAAGTTCTTAAATGAGTAGTGACTCATCAAAATAAAGATCAATATTTAGATGTTTCTTTTTGGTATGCCTAATCCTTATAATTGTTCCAAGAGCAATCTGTTTGAAAAGATATAGGATCATGGAGAGATTTCAGAAAAAGAGGTTGTGAGAGGAAAGTGTACATCAGTGGATCTCAGCATCTGAGAAAAATAACTGATTTTTCCAAAAGGAACACATTTTCCAGAACAAACTACAAACATTACCCTGGCATTTCTTTTCTTCACTGAAACGGTCTTCTTTCTATGAATTTCTTCATGGCCACTTTGACATCCTTGTTCCTCAGGCTATAAATTAGGGGGTTCAACATGGGGACAAGGATTGTGTAAAACACAGAGGACACTTTTGCTTGTTCCATGGAGCTGACTGAAGAGGGCTGAAGATACATGAATGCAGCTGAGCCAAAGAAGATACCAACAGCTGTCATGTGGGAGCTGCAGGTGCTAAAAGCTTTGGACCTTCCATCAGTGGAGCGGATGCGGAGGATACTGGCAATGATGAAGACATAAGAGCTAAGAATGGTCAGAGTTGGGGTGAGGATATTAAATGCACTGAAGCAAAGAACTAGCACTTCGTTAACATAGGTGCTGGAGCAAGAGATCTCTAGGAGAGGATTGAGATCACAGAAATAATGGTTGACGAGGTCCTTACAGAAGAACACTCTAAGCATGCAGCCTGTGTGAGCTGTGGCGCCAACAAAGGCCATCATGTACACCCCACCGACCAACCAAATGCATACCTGATGGGACATGATAACATTATATAGCAAGGGGCTACAGATGGCAACATAACGGTCATAGGCCATAGCTGCTAACATGTGACACTCAGCAATTACAAAAATGAGGAAGAAATAGAGTTGAGCCATGCACCCATTGTAGGAGATGATGTTCTTCTCCGACACAAAATTCACCAACATCTTGGGGGTTATTACAGTGGAATGACAGACATCAATGAAAGACAAACTGCTGAGTAAGTAGTACATGGGAGTGTGCAGGTGAGAACTGACACCAATCAGTGTTATCATGCCCAGGTTCCCCAAAACAGTGACAACATAGATGCTCAAGAAGAGGAGTAAGAGGGGAATCTGGAGCTCTGGCCTGTCTGTTAACCCTTCAAGGATGAAATTTGTCACTGCAGATTTATTTCCTCTGTCCATTTGAAAGGGATACTCTGTGAGAATGGGAGAAAAGCAGCACATCAAAAGATATCCTTGGGATTTTTCAGCAGTTCATAAAAAATGGGAGACCAAACCCAGGGCTCTTTGGCCATCATTCAGCATTTCCTTGTTGTCTCTGAACATCCAGTATCTCTAATGTCCTCAAAGGGCTATGAGACACATATGCCTAACCACTGAAATTTGCTCTACCTGGTTTTCCTCCAGTGAGTACTGTTTGGGCAATGTTAACAATATAGAAAATAGTGAGAAATCAGTTGTAAAAAAGAAGTGACTACAAATTTTTCCTTGTGGTCACTGATTTATCCTTGTCTCTTTCCATATCCTGACTTATATTTAAAGCCCTAATCCAAATTCATATGGCCAGGAATAATGATTTCTGTACTTATTTCAAAGATAAGAAAATGTTTTCTGAGATTTTCGTTTGTTGACTAAGGTAAATAAATTAGAAATCCAATGGAATTTGATCCTCTCCTTAATGAAAGACTACTGCTTCTTCACTAACCTTATGTTGAGCTCTCTTGCTGACCAAATAGGCTGTTTAGGTTAAGCTTCAAAAAACTCTGGACTCCTGTGATTCTAGGTTTATAAGGAAATTAAGGAGGCCATTTACTCACCCTTCAGCCTTGGAACTTGGGTCAGTTTACCCAGGGTTCTAGATGGTAAATGTCATCAATCAGGTTAATGGTAACAGTCTTAAAAACTGTCCCTCACATACCATTTTATGCTCAGTCCAGTTCAGAGCATGGATCTCACGCACAGCTTCTTTTAGAATGCTGAACTATGCTGAACTAGAGATTTCAGTTTCTGATTGTTGTTTTTGTGGAAAGGTTCACTGCAGATGGAAGGGAGAAACTATCACTCATCAATATAACCAGAACTGTTGGTTTATATGATGTGAGTATTTTCACTTGGAACTGGAAAGTCCTGGGATTTGATTAAAAGTAAATAAAGAGGCCCCTGAAGTCTCCCATTTATATCACTAGGGACATAATACTTCTGTGAAGTCACCAGTGTTTGCTTTTTAACCCTTCTTTCTCTCATGTTAATAGGTTTCCTTAGACTAAGTTTCTGCCTTATGGTCTAGAGGGAAAGGTTTAATGTATCCAAGTATCAGTGCTCTAAAGCAAATATTTCACATGCCTCTGCCTAGATATACTGTCTACTATTTGGTGTTGGAAGAGATGCCAAACTCCCCTCCCACTTTTTACTAGAAAAAAAGGAAACTGGAAAAAATGGGAATGCTTGCAATACTATTTTTATTTAGTTGTTTTTTGTTAAAAAGTAGCATGCTACTGTGGAAGGACTATAAGTCTTCGAGTAATTCGGGATCTGAATATGATTCCCTTTTATAACATGTGCTTCTGCAAGACTATCAAAAGTAATCATCTCTCTGAATTCAATTTCTTTATCAATAAAATAGAGATAATATCTCATAGGATTGTCATGAAATTTTTATAATATTAATATCAGTTTTTATTGTTAAATTCACTATATGTGCATATATAAATATAATAAAAACATAAACTATTGCATGTATATAGAATCATGGGAGCATATATTATATAATACACATATATAACTTGATTTTCTCATAAAAAGATTGCTTAGTATATTACATTTATAAAAATGGTTTAGCTAGGTAATGCTGCAATACTTCAAACATCTATAATTCCATCAATATGGATATTCCTTCCACCTATAGAGACTTCTATCCTTCTGTAGTTCAGCCTTTTGTCTGAGAGATGCTATAGACCAAAAAAATGCCAACTTGTAGCCAACCTCAAAATATAGAGCTGGAAAATTTTCAACTAGTTCATCCTCTCATTTTACAGAGGAGGAACATGAGAACCTAAGAATTTAGGCGACTTGCTTAAGGTCATGAAGGCAAATGAACTTCTAAATTTAGCTAGTCTTCTCTTTAGATGAAAAGTAATCTCTGTGCATATACTCCAAACTTTTCAAGTTTGGCAAGACAAGACAGGTCTTGTGCTCTTCAGCATTATCTTCTAGAACCTAGGGCTACACTCTAACCTATGATTCAGGCATTGAGTTATAGTGGAAAGAATGCTGAATTTGGGGTATTGAACTTAGTGTCATTAGAACCAAGTTTGAATTCAAATTCTACCTTTTACTTACCAATGTGACTTGGGCCAAGTGACTTAAATACTTCTGGAGTTTCTTCATTTATAAATTTAAGGGCATGGAAAAGTCAGTCTATAGGCACACTTCCAACTATAGATTCATGATTCTCTGATATATTGGAGTAGGACTTTAATTGCCCAAATGATTTTTACATATTTCCTATAATAAAAGACATTTGCTAGTACTATTTTGTTTTGTTCTCCAATATGATGGCAATTGTAAGCTTTCAACAATCCAATATTATCAATTTTGAAGGGTCATAGAAACAGTTTTAGGTGTTAGAAATCATCAATACTATGGCAAAATAAAGTTATTGGTTTTTTTTACTTTTCCACATAGTCAATTAGATACACAAGGCCTCTTTCCAAAGAAGCTAAAGAGTCTATAAAAGTGTGGAATATCCTTTTAAGCTATTTGTTTTAATGTTAGAAGGTATCTTTTTATTATAAATAATCTACCTCATTTTTGAGTATAGCGGGAAATGGGAAAGACTTTGATTTTAGGGGAAAAGGACTGGGGGAGAGTGAAGACAGACATAGAAATTTCATTTCACAAAATAGATTAAAAATATTAGATGGAGAGATTTCTCAGTGTGAAATGGCATGACTTTTATGTTATAGCAGCTATTCTATTCTTCTCTGATAGGTAGTGCTGAGGAGCAGTTTAGCTGACCTAGAGGATAAAATGCTGTGCCTGGAGAGAGTAAAACTTGGGCTCAAATCAAGCCTCAGAGATTTCCTCACTGAGTGACCCTAATCAAGTCACATCATTTGTGTCAACATCATTTTTCTCAACTGTATAACGGGAAAAATAATGACTCCTAATTTTATATCTATATCAATTCAAAGTAATCTTTATAAAGCACTTATGACAGCATCTGACACATTAGTAACTGCTTTAAAAGTACTTATTTCCTTCCTTTGCCTTTCTTTATTCAGTGTATCATAATCATAAGTTAATCAACAACTAAACTGTGCACTCCTCTAGGTGCCAAGTTAGCTATCTCCCAAACTTCCTAACCATAGAAAGGCATTGTCTGTCAGTTTGGCAGAATGATTATCAGCCCTATCTACCCTCTTTACAGAATTATCTATTCAAGTGTTAATGATCACCTTGGAAGAATCTTTCAGAGTTGCACATCCCACTTTACAGCTGAAATGTGGGAAATCTAATGCCCTATCAACCCAGCCTTCCAGTTTCTATCTAATCATTTCTTCTTTCTGTTCTTTTGTAAATCCTCCCTCAAGCATAACTAAGAAAACTACTTTGCCATATCCTTGAGGCTTCTTTCAGTGATGCTAATGAATCTCTTCTCCTTGGTATTTACTAGTAGCTTTGTGACCACTGACAAATCACTTAACCTCCTATGGTCTCAGTTTCATCATTTGTAAAAAAATAAAAAATCTCATAGGGTTTTTTTTTTTAAACCCTTGTACTTCGGTGTATTGTCTCATAGGTGGAAGAGTGGTAAGGGTGGGCAATGGGGGTCAAGTGACCTGCCCAGGGTCACACAACTGGGAAGTGGCTGAGGCCGGGTTTGAACCTAGGACCTCCCGTCTCTAGGCCTGGCTCTCAATCCACTGAGCTACCCAGCTGCCCCCTCATAGAGTTTTGATAATAAAACTATTTTGCAAATCACAAATTTCTCTATAAATGCAAAATATTTTTTACTCTGAGGTTTACCCACATTCCTATCCCTAAGGCAATCAGAAAGATACATGGCCATCTCATTGGAGGTCATTAAGTTTCTATGTATAGGATACCTTTCAAGGTTATTTTTTAGTTTCTCATATACACTTTCATAAAATAACTCCAATATTAATGGCTCTCATTTTCAGATGGATCTCATCTGGTAACTTTTATTTATATAAGCTAATAAAAAGCTATACAGTGTTAGGAATAAAAATATTTCTAAATCTCCATTTAGCCTAAACTTATGAATACTTTTGACTAGTTGCCTCTTCTCTCCCACCAGTTATTATTCAATACAGAATAGCCACTTTTAACTACCTATGAAAATGGTTACTCTTTCCTGATTGTGTAATAGAAATATGACATTGAATGTCATTACATGACACTAAAATGCAAATTCATACTAGTCAGGAGAAGCTAATATCTGTTTCTGTTTCCCTTTAAACATAGATATGTGATATCATAATTAACTAAGATAAAAGGTGGCTGTCTTCACCTAGATACACTGAATGCATAGCTACTATATTATAAATAGATTATTGTTACGAGAAAATAACCTGTTGGTCTTGGTATGCTTCTTCTAAACTTGTTCTCTAAATCTGTGAATCAAATGTACCAGATGCTCAAGGGTCATAATAGTAGAAATCATGATTTGCCCTATATTTCAATAGAACAGTTATATTTAGGCTCTCAAATACATCCTTAAGGTTGTATGGAATGAGACAGTCTCAGACCAAGCATTGTTTCAAAAATTTCATCAGGGTCTTGTCACAAATTGAGTCTCTCTCTCCCTCTCTCTCTCTGCCTTCTTCTCTGTCTCTCTCTCTGTCTCTTTGTCTTTTTGTCTCTGTCTCTCTGTCTCTGTCTCTCTCTCTTTCTCTCTCTCTCTCTCACACACACACACAGATGTGTGTGCGCATGTGCACACACACATGTCTTTTTGCTGCTAACTCCCTACCCATAACTCTGCCAAGTTGTTTTTTTTTTATCAAACTAATTGGGTGCCTTCAAATAATGGAATTCCTTCAGAAGTTTTACCTTGTCTTAACATTAAATATGTTTACATGCTTGACCATACACAGGCAAAAGTTTGGACCACATAACTATTGGTAAGCTGTAATAGCCCTTTCTCTCTTTATGTGTCCTCTCTAAAAGCATTCTTGCACACTACTGCAGGGAGAAATAATAAGTATCTAACTTCTCAGGTGACTGCCAAGTTTCTGACCACTTCTTTAACAATAGTAAAACCCCCTTAATATATGAATTCTTTAAACAGGTTCTTCATTTCTGAAGGAAGTAAAATCTTGGGAGGTGAAGTAGGCAGTTGGGTTGCCATTTCATAGGTCTAAAAATCCTGTTTGGTATTTTTTAAATCTATACCCAATCAGAGAAAACAATGGTAATTAATTAGAATACTCCATAATCCATCTTCTCAGTACAACATTGGTTTCTAGTTTCATGCCCATATATTTTCTAACAAGAATAAAAAGGTCACAGTGTGGGTTAGGAATTTAGAGGTAATGTACTTCAACTGATAGCTAAAGCAGGAATTCCCTCTCAATAACATTTAAATTATCTTATTCGGCATCTTCTTGAAGACACCCAAAGATAGGAAATTTACTATTACTTTTGTAGCTATCCAATTCTATTTTGGGATAATTCCAATTGTTAGGAAGTCCACCCCCCAACATCCTACTTATTTCTTTGAAGTTAAGGAAAATAATCCTCATTTCCTTCAACTAATTTTCATACCACCTGAATTGAGTACTCTCACTATTCTGGTTCTTGTGCACTAAAATTGCTACGGCTTGTCATTATTCTTCTTTAGATGTTCTGATCTGAAGAAAGAGTACAGAATGACTTTCCCCTTCCTTTGTTAGTCTTTTTGTCATCTAAACCCTCATCCCACTCAAATCATTCTAATTTATTCTCATTCTGTAAGCAAAGTCTGGAGAATATCCCAACAGTTCAACTTATTTATATAGTGCATTTTGAGGTTGAATCTGCTTTTTAGTGCTTATTACTGTTCTATCTGATCTAATAGATTTTATAACCTGACTATGAAGAAATTTGGCATAAACCAACAGCAGAATGACCACCTTTGAAAAGATCCACTTCTATAATGATGGCTGCTATCTTCTCTTTTATCTTATACTTACTCTCTTTCCTTGTTTTGGAGCAAATTCACTGTGCCTGATGATTCTCCTCTTTGTTTCTGGAAGTAACACCTCTGCAACATTTGCTTGCTCAATAAAAAAAAAGGTCACCATTTGAAATCCTCTCGTATTTTCCAGGTAATCTGAGGTGACATTTCTAGTTCAAAGATTTTGGCAGCTATAGGAAAGACTACAGGGTCTGGGAGCAAATCCCCAACAATACAACCGAGATGCCATTTGAAATGCAAAGACATAATTTGTTCAGAGTCCTTGTCTCAAGTTGACTTGATGAGATGTCTTTAAAAGAACTAGTAAGTGGGAGTCTCCTCACACAATATAGTTAGTTTTTTGATAGCCCTGCTATCCTCTAGTAAGCATATAGTCCAGACCATAATTCCTCAGCTAATATTTATATTTTTACTTTCTACCTCCTGTATGGGATATTAGGAAATATAGGGTTCTGTGAAATGAAAAATTTGCCTAAGCTATCAGAGGGCAAGGGCAGACAGCTGGCATCCATCCATGGATGGAGTACTGGGCTTGGAGTCAGGAAGACTGATCTTCTGAAGCCCAAATATGGTCTAGCTGTGTGACCCTGGGCAAATCACTTGAGCTAGCTTGCCTCAGTTTCTTCATATGTAAAATGAGCTAGAAAAGAAAATGACAAACCACTCTAGTATCTTTGCCAAGAAAATTTCAAATGAGGACACTAAAACTTGATATATCTGAAAAATTACTGAACAGCAACAAAAACCCGAGGATGTCTGAGTGAGGACAAGTGTAATAAACAGAATGGAGAGACTCAATATTCAGTAAATATGAGAAATTTGCCTAGGAAATGAAAATGTCTGGTCACCCTGAGAGGAAAAACATGGTCTAGGTCAAGAGCCAATTTTTAAATGTATTTGGTAAATGGACCAAATACATATTGAAAAATCGACATTGTATTGAAAAAAACCTAATAGAAGCTCCTAGATGAAGCTAGAGAGAGAATAGAGAAAGTGCAACTACAAAATGATCCCATTCAAATGATTAAAGAAATTTATATGCAAATGGAGCTCTTGAGAATTGGAAATCTTTAAGCTATATGTGGTCTGGTAATTATGTCATACTTCAGTTCTAAAAGATCCAGTAATCCATAAAAACTAAGACATGAAATTTGGATGTTTCCCATTATTTGATCTAATCCTTATGATTTCTCCAGGATAATCATTATAATAGAAAATGAAGGGAAAGGGATTCTATAATAGTAAAAGATAATAGAAAAATAGTTTAAGAGAAATGTACAGTATTACCAGTGGAGTTCTACATCTGATAAAGGATAATTGTTCTAACAAAATGTAACACAATATTCAGAACAATATCCAACTTTATCACTGATATTTCTTTTCCTCACCAGAAGATTCTCCTCTCTATGAATTTCTTCATGGCAACTTTGACATCCTTGTTTCTCAGGCTGTAGATCATAGGGTTCAACATGGGGACAATGATTGAGTAAAACAGAGAGGACACTTTCCCTTGTTCCATGGAGCTGACTGAAGATGGTTGTAGGTACATGAATGAACCAGAACCAAAGAAGACACCAACTGCTGCCATGTGGGAGCTACAGGTGCTAAAGGCTTTGGACCTCCCTTTAGTGGAACGGATGCGGAGGATGCTGGCAATGATGAAAATATAAGAGCTAAAAATGGTCAGAATTGGAGTGAGAATATTAAATGCACTAAGACAAACAACCATCATTTCATTAATATAGATGCTGGAGCAAGAGAGCTCTAGGAGAGGATTGAGATCACAGAAGTAATGATTGATGACATTGTCCTTACAGAAGAACACTCTAAGCATGCAGCCTGTGTGAGCTGTGGCGCCAACAAAAGCCATAACGTACACCCCAATTACCAACCAAATGCAGACCCGATTGGACATGATGACATTATATAACAAAGGTCTACAAATGGCAACATAACGATCATATGCCATAGCTGCCAACATGTGACACTCAGCAATTACAAAAATGAGAAAGAAATAGAGTTGAGTCATGCACCCATTGTAGGAGATGATGTTCTTCTCTGACACAAAGTTCACTAACATTTTGGGGATAATTACGGTGGAATGACAGAGATCAATGAAAGATAAACTACTTAGCAAATTGTACATGGGAGTGTGCAGGTGAGAACTGACAACAATCAGTGTTATCATGCTTAAGTTTCCCACCATGGTGACTACATAGATACTCAAGAATAGTAGAAAGAGAGGAATCTGCAGCTCTGGCCAATATGTTAGTCCTGCAAGTATGAACTCAGTCACTGCGGAATTGTTTCCTGTGTCCATTTTCTGGGCTCTGTAGGGATAGAACAAAACAGCACGTAAGAGAAAGTTCTTGTAAGTTCTCTTACCCAGAGGAGTTGCATAAAAAATAGGAGTTTGATTCCGTGGCTCTCTAGATTCTTTTTTTTTAAACACTTATCTTCTGTCTTAGAATCAATACTAAGTATTGGTTACAATGTAGAAAAATGGTAAGGGCTAAGACAATTGAGCTTAAGTGACTTACTCAGAGTCACAGAGGAAATATTTGAGGCCATATTTAAACCCAGGACCTCCCATCTTTAGGTCTGGCTGTCTATTCATTGATCCATCTAGCTTCCCCCTCCAGGTTCTTTTTTATGTGTTACTGTCACCCCTAAATATTCAGTAATGTTGGCAGATTTCCTGGAATATGGATTATTTAAACTTAGGTAATAAAAAGGTCTTTGCCTTCTTTTTTTAAAATTAGGCTAGCAATGACTTTGCTTTTGGGGCAAAGAGTTCAGCAACTAGCAATTTGAAGGATGGGAATTCAGGGAAAAGGAGGACTCATCTTTGGTATTCTCCAGGATCTGTTTCTCTTTCTAAAAGCTTACTGAGACCTTCAAGTGCAGCTAGACTGCATCAGGTACCATGATTTCTATATTGTTTAAGGAAATTAAAGGAATATTTTACAAACAGTTGTTCAAGGACCACCTGAAGTCACAGAGTAAGAATATCAATGGAACTGTGGTCCTCTCTTCAATGAGAGGATCTTGAGAAATGGAAAGAATGGCTCCTCCTTGACAACCATTGTCTTTGAACTTTCTCCCACTGCACTATGACTCTTCACTAGTCCATGTCAGGAGCTACTGTGGACAGTATATGATGATGAGACCATGTTTCCCAGAGCCCTAGGACCCCATGACTGTAGGTTTGGAAAGAGGACAGATTGGTCAGACACTCACCATTAAATTTTGGAATATATAGGCTCATCCTTCATAATGTCCTAGAAGAGAAATAACTTTAACAAAGTCAGTGGTAATAATCTTTAGCACTATCTCTTCTTTTCCATTTAATGCTAAGCATGGTCTATTGTATGAATCTCCTAGTCTATGTTTCCCTTATCCTAATTTTATGATTATAACTATTCCTGGAAGATTCACTCCAAATTTAGGGGAGAAAATATCACCCATTAATGATACCAGAGCTGAAGATATATATGAAATGAGTGTTATCTCCTGGGAACAGAGAATCTTGGGACCTGTTTAGAAATACTGATGAAGTTTTAGGAAGATTCTTGCCAGGGATTTTAACTCTTTTGGGAAGAAGCCATTGGTGGCTGCTCCCCAATGATAGGATTTAATAGGCTTCATTAAGATAAATCATTGACTCATTCTGACTCATTCTGGCTTTTGGTCTTGAAATGAATGGTCAGAGTGAATTTTAGAGTTCAAGAATGAATTTCGTAACAAGTTCCTTCTTAAATATATAAATTTTGGCAAATTTTCAAGTCATTTGTAGAGATGGTAATTAGAGACGAGGGAGACTCAAAAACTTTTGTTTCCATTTTTGTTGTTATGGGGGGAGAGAGAAATATAGAGGAAATATAATTATCAAAAATGCTCATTTTAGTATTCTTTATGCTTTTACTTTGCTTGAGACAGCAATGATAGAATAAAAAGAACCCTAGCTTTGGAATTAGTATTCATCTGGGTTTTAACTCATTTCACTTACTAGATATACAACTATCAGCAAGTATAACTTCTTTGAATCACGATTTCCTCATTATTTAAATGAAAATAATTATAGTACCAACCAATTAAATAAACATTTATCAAGCACTTGCTTTGTGTTTAAGCACTGCACCAAAGGTTAGGGATAGAGTCAAAAATGAAGACTTCCTGTCCTCAAAGAGATTAAATTCTAATGGAAAAATATATGTACATACATGAATATAAGTGGCAGGGAACTTAGAGCTAAGGGTAATGGTAGTAGTTGAACTAAGTCTCAAAGATTGCCAGAGATTCTAAGAGATAAGAGAGTGTATATCTCAAGTTTGAAGAATAGCCAGTGCAGAGGTATAGAGAAGTGCTCCATCTCAGGAACATATAACTGAATCATGGAGTTAATAAAGGGAAAGAAATCTGCACAAAGACTAGAAAAGAAGAAAGGGACCAACTTGTAGAGTTAACTGGAAAAAGTTATTACCCTCAAGGTAGTACAGGTACAGAAGATTGGTAGACTGAAATCAAAGAAACACATGGTACTACAAAGAATTATACCATAAACAATCTTGTATTATTGAGTTATTGTCAATTGGGGAGGAGTAGAGAAACTCTTGTAAATAAAAAATATTAACACTGTAGCAAAATAAATTTGTTTTTGTCTTTCTCCACATTAAGTACTTATAGAAAGATCTGAATTTTAAAGAAGTTAAAGATTAAAAATGAAAAAGAACTTTCTAAGCCATCTCTAATTTTTTAATTAGTTTGATACATTAAGCTATCTGGGCATTTCCCTCCTTCCCTTCTCTTCTACATTTCTCTTTTTTGAGTTTAATTCAAATATTCATTAAGCATTTCCTGTATGAAGGACACTTTGCTAGGCACTGGGGAAAGATACAACATTTAGAATAGATATTATCCTTCCCCTTATGGAGCTTACATTCAAGTATACTTACAAAACCACAAATAACTACTATATAAAATATAGCTAACTTAAACAGCATGTGACCTCAATACATTTCTTCCTCATTACAAGTTGTTTTTTGAAAAGAGTTATCATTTCAATCACCTCATCACATATTAAGAAACTATCAATAGTTCTCTCAATTAAGAGGTGACTTTAACAACTAACTTTCAAGCATTTTAGATACTATTATGTAGTTCTCTAGAGTGAATTACTTGAACCAAGTAACAGAAGGAAGCAAAGGTGTCATTAAGATAATATTTTTAAATTGGTAATCCACAAATATAATTAATTCACTACAGATTTGATGACCATATCAAAAACTGTGTCTCTCTGCACCTTCACATATTTTTTAGGAGGAAAGTAAGATGCTTTGGAGATACAATTTGTCACTGCTTTGATGAAAGTTCATACATATTTCAATAATGTTGTTGTCTTTGTATAAATGGCTTTACTTACTTCATTTTACATTACTAAAACCCTCTTAGAATTCTCTGAAATCATGTTTCATAATTTCAGTGCAAAAATATATCACATTCATTTACATTCATTTGTTCAAGTAACTGCTGGGCATTCTCATATATTCCAGCTCTTGGCTTTTCATTTTCTTTTCCTTTTAGTTCCCCTTAAGGAGCAGGACTTTAGTTTTGCTAGTGATTATTGCCTCCCTTTTGTTATTACCTCTCAGTCTTGTTATCCCTTTTTGTCTGCCTGCTGAATTAGATATATTTCTATGCAAAATCATTTGTGTGTCTGTGTGTTCATGTGTGACTGGTTGATAAAAAGTAAGGTTAGTCTATTGCCCACTCCCCTTCCTCCTTCTTCTGTCTTTACATATATACATTTTTCATGTTTCTCAATTTTAAGAAATAGCAAGTTCTGCCCCATCTTCCTACTTTCTACATGAATATATTTACTTTTCTATCCACTCTTCAAACACACACAATAGAACCAATCCATCCCAGGTACTCTGTTTTTCTTATTTAACTACTTCAAAACTCTGAAGAAATGAAGGTTCTGAAAGGACACATTACTTCTCCCCAATTAACATGTTAACATTACATCATCATCCAATCCATGTAAACTGCCCCAGTAAATTTACCTTTCTAGTTTTCTCTTAACTCTTGACTTTCATTTTTGCAGTTTGAAGTTCCTACTCAACTCAGGTCTTTTCATTAGGAAGTTTTTTAAGGCTTTTAAGAATTCTATCTCAACAATTTTTTGCAGCATGTATTTTACATATGTATTTATGTATACTCATATAAATGCTTCACATATATTTGTCAAAGGACTAAAGATTAATCAAATTCACCTCTTACATTGTTATTTAGGAACTATCATAGTCTTTGCTAACAAAATGAAAAAAGAAAGCTTTATATTTTTGAGAAACCTCAGAAACACACCAAAAAATAAGACTCCAGTCATTGTCTAGTGCAGGAAAAAAGTTTAAAAAAAAAAAGAACTTTTATAGTCTAAGAAGGGGGATGATAGCTTCAGGACACAAGATTTCCTGATTTTAGGCACTCTTGTCAGTAAAGTTGGAATGTCTTGACAAAGGATCGTTATCAAATCCAAAACCAAGGCCTCAGTTCGCTCAGAAGTGTTAGTTGTGTGCGTACCCTTTGATCCAGTAATATCACTCCTGGGACTGTATTCCAAAGAGAAATTTAAAAAGGGGGAAGGACCTACCTATACAAAAATATTTGTAGCAGCTCTTTTTGTTGTGGCAAAGAACTGGAAATTATGGGGATGTTCATCAGTTGGGGAATGGTTGGACAAATTGTGGTACATGTTGGTGATGAAATACTATTGTACTATAAGAAATGATAAGAAAGACAATTTCAGAAAAAAAATAGAAAGATCTTCTGATGCAGAGCAAAAGAAGCAGAACTGGGAGAATGTTGTACACATAACAATACTGGATGATGATTATCTATGAAAACTTGATTACTCTCCGCAAACCAATAATCTAGGACAATTCTGAAAGATATGATGGAGAATGCTATCCACTTCAAAAGAAAGAACTATTAGGGTTGTCTTTCTTATCAATGTATTTGTGGTCTTATTTCTAGATTTTGGTTATGTATGAGTGTGTTCTTACAACAATGACCAATATGGGGGTATGTTTTGCATGACAATAATTTTTTAAAGTGTTAGTAGTGACATGCTATTCAATCTCTCCACATTGGAATGAAAAGACTGCACCTTAGTTGCAGCTTAGTAACTAATTCAATATTTCAGCAGAATTTAGCAGGATAGAATAGCTTTCAATTATTGGATATCGTAACATGGACATCTTCTAAAGCAGCTGCCAGGACCATAAAAGAACTTTCAGTACTAACAGTTTCCACCAGTACCCAGCGAGTCCACTTTTAAACTTTGTCATCGTTGATACAGGTATCATTTAACAAAAAGACTTTGAATTCTTCTCAACTGAAATGCCCTTTGATACTAACTTTAGGTCTGTTTCCCAGAAAGTTCCTTATTGATATATGTAGACTTCAGCTACTGTTTCCTAATGGTAGATAATTTCTTCATATATATCTTTTAAAACTTTTTTGCAACTGAAAAACAGAAATTCGTGAAGTTCCTTCAAAGTAATTATTAGAAATAGTCAAAAGACATCTGCAGATAATTGATGTGTCCAGAGAGCTGTAGGATGCACAGAAAGAACTGTCAATCACTAAGTATTTAATGAGAAACATAATATGGCAGATTACCTGCTCCATATATTTCAACATTAATGGCAAATCAGCTCTAAAAATGGGATTTTGTGAAGTTACAGATTGGGATTATGCTTTGATGCTTCTATTTCAGTCAAAGGATCATCTATGCTAGATTGGCCAAACTAGAATTCTTAATATTGGCATTCTGATTAATTTCCAATTATACAAAATAACTACATAACATTCACCTACATCTACTTCCATAGGGATTTCTTTAGGTGAATTCTCAAGAGATACTGAGAGTAGAGTTTTTTTTTTCTGCTTGTTAACTAAAGGTCTACCTTCTACCTTCTACAGCTCATTTCCTTTATCTGAATGTATTTTCAGTTTGCTTTACTGTATTTTTATTTTGTTTTGTTGGACCGAAAGAAAGACTTTTCTATATTTTTGTAGAAAACTACAAGTTTAGTGTTACAATTTTATTGTGGGTCAACTGGCTCATTCTATTACTTAAGCACTTTGTTCCATTACAGGTAATTTTCTTCTGGTGATTTTTTATGCTCAGGTTTGTAGTCCTGCTTGTAAGGTTTTTGTTTTTTGCTTTTTGAAATACCAAAGAATTCCTTTCATTAATATCAGATGTTTTCAGGCTTTGTATGATCTTGACTGTGATTTTTGAGTACATGAATACCTTCTTTTTGGCTTCTTATAGTACTTTTTCATTGGAAATTGCTGGATTTTTGATCACTGACATTTATTTAGAGCAGTGATGAGCAAACTTTTTAAAGAGGGGGCCAAAGGAAAGGAAATGCTCATCTGTCAGTCTGTTTCTAAGGCAACTCTTTTGAAGTTTCATTGGGTTGTATCCTACTCATTGTATTCGTCAGATTAGGAATAGTGTCATGTGGCTGGATAGAACATAACCCCCACCCCTTCATCTGGCTCATGGGCTGTAGTTTGCCCATCACAGATTTAGAATATCAGGGTTTGTGAAGTATTTACATCTATTTCTCATTTCAGTTTCACAACACTTCTGCCTATTTAAGTCAATTCTTTTTCATATGAAATATCATATTTTCTTCTCTTCTGATTAATCTTTTGGTTTTGTCTTAATATTTCTTGCCTTGTGGAGTCAATGGTTTGTTTGATATAGTATCATTTCCAGGGAATCCATTACTTGCATGATGCTTAAAACTTTCTTTTCTAAGCTTTTTATTCTACTTCTAATTCCTGCAGAATTTTTATTGTTTTTTATCTCACTTCATTTTTTTTAACATTTATTAATATACATTTTTAACATGGTTACCTGATTCATGCTCCTCCTTTCCCCTTCACCCCCACC
>NC_058132.1:166109265-166127999 GCF_016433145.1 Gracilinanus agilis
GTACCTTCCACGCTGTGCCCTGTTGTGGGGTTCCTCCGTTCGTCTGGACTTGTTTTTATGTCCCCTTGAGGAGTTTTGTGTGTTTTGGTCAGGAGAGGTTAAGAGCTGCTTCTTACTCTGCCGCCATCTTAACCCGGTCACTTCATTTTTTCTAGGTATTCAAGTAGCCCTTTTTTCCTCCTTTGAATCTCTATAGTGTTATGAAATTATTTTCTCCCATTTTACTGGATATCTCTCGATACACAGTGATTCTTTACAGTGATCAGCATCTTTACTTTAGTCAAATCTCTAGCTTTAGTATCATCTGAAATCTTATTACCAGCAAGAATGATTTAGGGATTGATAATCTATACCTTCTCAAATCATCTTTAGTTATTTCTCCTCTCTGACTGGAGGACTGATAGGCAGAGCACTAAACTCCTCCCAAAACCTTCCTTTATAAAGGATTCACAACTCTATTAGCAGCAATGCAATGATCCAGGACAATTCTGAGGGACTTATGAGAAAGAACACTACTCACATCCAGAGAAAGAACTGTGGCAGTGGAAACATAGAAGAAAAACAGCTGCTTGAACACATGGGTTGATGTGGATATGATTGGGGGTGTAGACTCTAAACAACTGCCCCAGTGCAACTATCGATAATATGGAAATAGGTCTTGATCAACCACACACGTAAAACTCAGTGGAAATGCATGTCAGCTAGGTAGGGGGAAGGGAAGGGTTTGGAAGTGAGAGAAAGAACATGAATCATGTAACTATGGAAAAATTTTCTAAAAGCATGCTTGCACAAGTAATAGTTGTTTTTGTTATCTTCCAGAGTCCTTCATGTAATTCCTTAACCACTCTGATGCTTTCTCTTGAGAGTTTTAACTTTAATTTTCAAAAGATACAAACTCTTTGTATGTTATATATGCTTCCAGATGGTTTCTTGTCATACTGGGAGGTGGTTGGGTTGTTTGCCACTGCTTGCATTGTCTTTGGTCTGTTGTCCCTTTCCTATTATCCAGAAGCAATAGGCAAGCTTCTTGTACAGTCCCAGAATAGGACAAGTTCCTTCTTCCAGGTTTATTACATTCTTGACCATAATTATTTTCAATTTTTAGATTTTTTGTGGGGTAGTTTCTATCCAGGACGCTATCTCAAACACAAATAAATATAAGTAGCTGATTTTTAACACTATTACTTGTAGTTAGGGTTTCACAGGAATCCTCATTTGAGTTTTCTGAATAACAAAATACTTTGAACTAAAATTCATTAAAACACACTTATGTGGAATATGTTCAAATCTAATTTAATTTCTAAAGTATACTCAGCTATATTTTCGAACATTTGTTAGCTTTCACTACCTGGGAAAAATTTGATTTAATATGGCTTGATTTACAAATGTTTGTTCTTCCCTCTCCAAAGAGCAAATATGAGACCAAGGAAATTAACATAAAAACTCAAATATTTAAATTATTTTTTATTAAGAAAACAAAACAAAACAAAACAAAAAGGTGATGCTAAGAACTGACTCATTTGGCCTTTCCATTTCTCCTTTTCTCTCAGTTCAAAATGTTTTTAGCTCTTAAGAGCCAGTATCCTCCCAGGGCAGAAAAGTGGTAAGGGCTAGGCAATGGGGGTTAAGGGACTTGCCCAGGGTCACACAGATGGGAAGTGTCTGAGGCAAGATTTGAACCCAGGGGGGGCAGCTGGGTAGCTCAGTGGATTGAGAGCCAGGCCTAGAGACGGGAGGTCCTAGGTTCAAATCTGGCCTCAGACACTTCCCAGCTGTGTGACCCTGGGCAAGTCACTTGACCTCCATTGCCTACCCTTACTACTCTTCCACCTATAAGTCAATACACAGAGGTTAAGGGTTTAAAAAAATTAAAAAATAAAAATAAAAAGATTTGAACCCAGGACCTCCTATCTTTAGGCCTGTCTCTCAATCCACTGAGCTACCCAGCTGCCCCCATCAGTGTCCTCTTAAATGTTCAGATGGACTCAGTATGTTCAAACTTCAGTATGATCTTCCTAGAAGGAAGCTAAGTGGAATAGTCAATAGAGTGCTGGGCCAGGAAGACTTGATTTCAAATCTAACCTCAGGTGTTTAGTATGTTTGACTCTGGGCAAGTCATTTAACTTGTTCACCTTAGGGGATAATAAAAGTACCTACCTTGTATGGTTGTTGTGAGGATTAAATGAGATAATATTTTTAAAGGGCTTAACAATATGTAGGTGGAATATAAGTGGTTATTCCTTTTCTCTTTCCCCTGTGGTTTTGTACTTTAAAAAACTGGCTTTGTTCGACCACCATAGCCACTACAGCTTCAGTTATAGTGTCCTTTTCCTCACATGTACAGGCAGTTCTTAGCCTTATTTATATGAGTGATGTGAAACTTTGTGATGCTGATGTTTGCTTCCCTTTTTCATTAAATTTGTGGCTTTAGGGACATGTCCTCAACACCTTTTTGAGCCTGAAGAACAAAGTCATTCATTAAAATATTTTAAGAAAAAAATTTAAATTAATCTAGACTTTAGAATAAAGGAAAAAGGGAAGGAGTAAAGGTCATTAAGGAAAAAGGGTAATAAACTACATGTTCTAAAATAGTCATAGTAACTCTTTTGTGGTAGCAAAGAACTAGAAACTGAAGGAATTCCATCAACTGGAAAATGGCTGAAGAAGCTGTGGTATATAATTGTAACAGAATACAATTATGCCATAAGAAATGACAAACAAAATGATCACAAAAAACCTGAAAAGACTTACATGAAGTGATGCACAATAAAGAACTAGGAAAATACTGTACACAGTAACAATATTGTATGACGATCAACTTTAAATGACTTCACTACCATCAACAATACAAGAATAAAGGACAACTTTAAGGAACTCATGACAAAAAGGGATATCCATTGCCAAAGAAGGAACAGTTGGAGTCTAGATACAGATTGAAAGATACCATTTTTCATTTTATTTCCTCCATGAATTTTTTCTAATATAAGTAATATATTCTTGTTTCAGAATATCATGAACGATGAAATTTGTCTTTTATGATGATATATGCACAATCTACAATGTATTATTTACCTGCCTGCTTGGAGTCAGATGGGATGGAGGATTAAAAAAAGAATGAGACTGATGAACATATTTATAATAATTTATTACATATTCAAAACAAATCACATATAGTATATTATTAGTGTTATACATTTATAAAATATGAAAAAGATATGTAGAAAATGTCACTCATAGTATGTTGTCAATGTGATCTAAAATGTCTTCATTGATTACTATATCCAGGGTCTTTAAACAAAGAATTTTGAACTGAAGCAGATTATCAAAGCCAGCAGTCCTTAACATTTTTGTGTACAATGAACACCTTTAGTATCTGGTAAAGCCTATATTCATATTCTCAGAAGAAACATTTCTCAATGCAAAACAATTTTAAATATATAAAATTACAAAGGAAGCAAATTACTTTGAAATACAATAATGAAAGGATTAAAAAAAAGTTTAGACTTGAATTCAAGTTAAGAACACTAGTAATCTAATTGATTCTCTCTTTTTAATTAATCCTATTTACATTTAATTGATTTTGTCCTATAACTCCTCAAATCTTGATTCTTTGCCTCCAAACTTTGTTCAGAAATTAGCTGAATTGTAATAAATTGAGTTTAGCAACCCAGTTCTCCTGCTAGTCACTGTCCTAGTATTGTTTCAGTGAAATCTGTTACTCTTAAAGGATGCAGGTGGACACCAGAGTGCACTCAGATATCTTTTAAAACACCAAACTATCCCTCCAGGATTTTGGTTTAAAGAAAATGGTCTATTATCCAAAAAAGTTTGATTTTCTATCTCCATCCTTGCAGATGCAACTGGACCTGGCTATGAACATTTCTTAGTCATAGGAGGGAAGGAGGGACCTATTACAAGTCTTAATTCCCAATTTCCATCCAATCATATTTTCTTCCATCTATGATGCAAGCCTTCCTATTTTCTGTACTATTCAAAACTATAATAGAAAAGTATCCCCCTCATTGGAATCTTAGCATTACTGCAGAAAATGCATTCCTGTTTTTCAGTAAATTTGCACTTTTCTAATAATTTGATTGTGTTTGAAACTTTGTGTTTCAATCAAGCTTAATTTTAACTGCTACAACACTTGAAACTAATTTTTTCATTTTACTCATTAATAAACTCATATCCATGGAGGTTACCTGACAAACCCTAAATCACATTCTTTCTTAGTCAAGAAATTTGTATTTCTATTTCTTTTGCCATTGCCTGTCCAGTGTTCCTATACTATTCCATATTCCATCTCTGAAACTTTCCCACTAATGTGTAACATAGCATTTTGAGTTATTTCCCAATGAAACATACATCTAAAGCTAGAAGGAATCTTAATGAGATCATTCATCCAAGGGATATTAGTATTTAAGCAGCACAAAACTAAGATAAAGAATATAAAGTACAAACTATCAGGACATCAGTGAAGAGTCAGGAAATTAAAAGATAGAGGAATGAGGCCCTTCTCAACTCTTAGGATCAAAAGATCAAGAATATTTCCAGATATTTGCCACATATGAGACATATGTAGAAAACTCTGAACAATCAATAAAGGAGTGGCCCAGAAATGTCTTCAAGCAAGACTGAAAATGTAAGCCTCATAGACTTAGAGTTGGAAGGAACTTTCAAGATGATACAATACAATCCCTTCATTTTTATAGTTAAAGAAACTGGGTGCCAAAGAATTTGGAGTGACTTGCCTATCAACACATAGATAAATTAGGAGAAAATTCAAGGTTTGAATCTGTGCCTTCTAAATTGAGACCTGTGCTTTTCAACATCATGTTGTCTTCTGGTTTAAATGATTAAAAAGATCCCTCCATTGTTACCTTGTCTGACCTCTCTCCCTGGAGTCAAGAGATCCTGGAGGAATTGGTGCCTTTATTTCTTTCTAATCAGGTCCCTGAGCTCTAAGATTGTAAATGATAATACCTACATCACTGCACCTTCCTTCCCTGGAGTCATTAGAGGTAAATCACCTGATTCTACGCTGTGACTCTGGAGCTCATAAGATCAGGTTCACATGGATTTTTATTTATTGGTTAACCACAGCAAATAGCTCTCACCAAAGAATTTGGAGAACTAGAAAGTGATAAGACTAGCCCTACTTAATGTATGAAGTACTGGTAGAGATTACATCGATGATCCCTGTAGAGGGAGCAGGGTAAGTGTCTGGATTCCTCTTTTACTCTCATTTTTGTAAGGGATTCAGTCTTCAGTTTTAGACTTGGTTGATGTGGAGCAGTTTTCTGAGATGTCACTTCCTTCTCAGGACAGAGTAAGGAGACCTTCCCTTATCTACATTAATTAATATTCCAGTTTTCTGTACATTATGTCCATCTTGCATGATATTATCCCGGTCTAGTTTAGATCATTATCTTTTGAGCAAAAGAACACCATGTTATAGTAACCATATGACCAAAGGTCTTTAAAGAGTAGTTTGCTTTTTTTGGTTCTTATATATCCTCCAAAGCAAAATAATGCAAGATGGACATAATGTACAGAAAATTGGAATATTAATTAATGCAGATAATATCAACAAAAACATTTTGCCCCTAACCAGTGGGGCTTAGAACCCGATAGTGTCTTTCAGATAGTCGGACAAAATATTAAATTATTAATGGACAATTGGTTGTGGTAAATTGTACAAGCAAGCTACAGAATGCTTTCTATGTTCTGGCTAGAGGAAACACATTATCCCATGGTCCTTTTGGACATCAATATCACATTTTCTTATAGTCCTTTTTTAGAAATGTCAGATTCTCTAGACTCAACAAAATACAACAGACCTAAAATCCTGAGGCCTTAAACCCATACTTTATACCTTATCATACTGTTTATCTTTTTCAGGTTCTTCATCATCAGTGAATCTAATATCTCCCAATTCAATAAAATCCAATTCAATAAGATTCATTCAAATGATTGCTCTATTTACAATAGTGATAGCCACTAGGCATAATAGAATTGAAAAAAAATGAAAATAAATTTTCTTTAGGACTTAATTTGGAGAAAACAATATGTATTCAATAAGTCAAACAAAAACAAGAATACAAAGTTACTTTAGGGGAGGAAATACAAACAATTGAAGGAATAAAGATGTCATATAGGAAATGATATTTTTAGGAAACCTGGAAGGAAGTTATTAAAAGACCGATCAATAAGCAGACAGAGATATAGCCTGAGAGACAGAGAGATAAAGATGAAAGGGGAAAATTTCCAGAGACAGGACAGGATGGGAATAGGGAAGAAAGTAGAAAGATTGGCCTTAGCAAAGATAAGGGCCATCTCTTTCTCAAAATGATGAGAGAATGGCAGATAATGCTGAAAGTATCTGAAGCCTAAAACTAGAAAGAAAAGGGATCTCACAACAAATGGTAACTATTTTCTCATTAAGTTAGAAGGTAAAGTTCTCAGTTGAGATGAGGGAAAGAAGAGATTGTGGCTTAGGGAGAAAAGAGAAATGTTAAAAGAAGCAATTTGAAAAATGTAATAGAAATTCAATGAGGGAAAAGCAAGTGGATTAGCATAAAGCAGTGAGGGCTTCCCAAAAATTAGATAAAATAAATTTATAGTGGACTTGAACTTGACTATCAATTATATAACTTCCTCTAATAACATTCAGCAACAAGCAAATAGATATGTAAAAGATAAGTGTGGATGTAACCAGGTTCCATGTTTTCAAAGAGATGAGCGGTTATAAGAAAAAGTGACATTGGGTCTGTTGATCTGGTAACTAAAGGGTCGATATTATAAAAGGAGGAAAATAAAGTCAGAATAAGGACCATGAATTGGAAAAGTAGAAAGTGATAAGATAACTGAAAGTAAAACTGAAAATAATATGTATTGAGGCAATGGATAGTTGAAAAGATAAAAGATTATAATTTGAGATAAAAATTTCATAGTTTGGGATCATAGAAGTTAACCTTTGTAGGTAAGAATGAAATCCAATGTATCATCATCTTTGGGTATGCCTAAGGAGGAATTAAGGTATCAATCATGGGAACTGAGAAGGATGGTGAACTAGAGGTGGTGGACATATTTGGTGAAGCTCCAAAGTTTCAATCTCAGGGTGGGGATGGAACAGAGGATGGTAAGTCAGGTTATGAATTCCTGGAGAAAGGAAAATGGTCTTGGGGTCAGTAGATAATGGAAATAGGATATGGATCCAGGTGATATCAATGAGTTAGAGTGTCAAAGAAAGAAAAATCCCTAAATTTCAGTGAGAGAAGAATGATTTGGAAATAGCAGTGAAAAGGAGTTTGCCTGCTTCATCTTCTATCCAAGCATGTTGGCAGAGGATAAAAAGGCATATTCAGTATCAGAAAAGGTAGTCAGTTTGCTGCAATATCCTCCAGGCCAAACCAGGTGTCAGTATGTTCAGGTACATGTTTTGAGGTGGCTGTGTTGAGTGACTCCCAGTAATAACTGGAAAAGGAAGTTCTCCCAACTGAAAGGAAAAATTACCTGAGGCTTTTCTATAATAACTCCCTCACTGCCCTTACTGAATATTTCCCTTTTCATAAATAAAGTCAAAGAAGTGGGACTGCCCCTTCCTTTTCTTTCCATATGCCTTGACATTCTTTCCATAGAATTACATTCCAAACTTTTGTATTCATCATTTTCCATTATCTTCAATCTTGGGTGTGTGTATATATACATATAGAGAGGTATAGATAAATGGTTATATAGATAGATAGCTCTTATCTTTTGTCTTAGGAGAGCAATGGGGGTTCAGTGGCTTGTTGGGGTCACACAGCTAGCAAGATTTGAACCCTGGATCTACTGTTGGCATTCCAGGCTTTCAATCCACTGAGCCACCTAGCTGCCTTCCAATATATTTTAAAAATCTATATGAATTCCCTGTACAATCACATCAATCTGTTTAGGCCAATGATGGGCAAACTACAGCCCACAGGCCAGATGCAGCCCCCTGAAATGTTCTATCTGGCTGCATGACACTATTCCTAATATGATGAATACAATGAGTAGGATACAATACAATAAAATTTCAAAAGAGTTGCCTTAGAAACAGACTGACAGATGAGCATTTCCTTTCCTTTGACCCCCTCTTTAAAAAGTTTGCCCATCACTGGCTTAGACAATTCAGCTTCCCCCTTTCTTTCATTACAACTTTGTCTTAGTGGCCTCAGAAATTCAGTCCAGTGGAGCAGCTAGGTGGCTCAGTGAATAGACAGACAGGCTTGTAGATGGAATGTCCTGGGTTCAAATCCGACCACCAACATTTCTGATCCGTATGACCCAAAGCAAGTCAATTTATCCCAATTGCCTAACCCTTACTGCTCTTATGGCTTGGAATGACTACTTGGTATTCAATCTAAGACAGATGGTAAAGGTTAAAAAAAAAAAAAAAGAATTTCAATCTAGAGAATTTACTGAATTGTTGGCCACCTTAGAATTTTAGATCACATTATGTGTCCTTTAACTGAAACCTTTAAAATTATCTCTAAATCTAATATATCTTTCTATGTCTTGACTTTTTTTTCTTCTGTCATGTCATTATGGCATAATAGTCACTTCCTCAGGAAATGCCTATAACTTTCACCTCTCCAACCAGTTCCTGCCTGTTGGAAAGAACTATATGCAGAATAAAATTTCCCCTTGCCAATTCTATCTTTGAGATTCTATGAATTCTGGACTCTATTGGCATTTTATTTTCTAGAGGAGTCAGAATGAAAGAAAGTGTCCTGTGATTCATATACACATCAAGAATTAAAGTGACAGAGTTAGGGAAGTGTGAATGTACTTTGAATAGCTAAAACTTTTCTTACAACATGGGAACTTTAATGTCAGGACTTCCATGGTGTCTCAGAGGTACAGAAATACTCCTTGACCTGGGGAAGCACATCAAGAGAATGCAGAATTCTGTCTTTCCTAGGGGTGGGGTGAGATATTTTCTAATGTGACTCTTCTCTCCCATTCCTACAGATTTATCTTGAGGAAAATGACTGCAGGAAATTTCTCCACTGAGATTGAATTTGTTCTTGTGGGATTGACAAATCAGCCAGAGCTCCAGCTTCCTTTATTCTTCCTATTCCTGTGTATCTATGTAGTCACTGTGGTGGGAAATGTGGGCATGATCTTATTAATTATTGCTAGTCCTCCACTTCATACTCCCATGTACTATTTCCTCAGCAGTTTGTCTTTTGTAGATTTCTGCTATTCTTCTGCCATTACACCTAAAATGTTAGTGAATTTCTTAGGGAAGAGGAATACTATCCCTTATTTCAAATGTATGGCCCAGCTTTTTTTCTTTGTGGTCTTTGTTGTTGCAGAAGGATACCTTCTGACAGTCATGGCTTATGATCGCTATGTTGCTATTTGTAACCCACTGCTATATAACGTGATCATGTCCTATCAGGTCTGCTCTCTGATGGTGGCAGCTGCCTTCGCTTTGGGCTTTATCTCAGCCATGGCCCATACAAGCTTCATGATGAAACTCTCCTTCTGCAAATCCCACATCATCAGTCATTACTTTTGCGATGTCCTTCCCCTACTTAACCTCTCCTGCTCAAGCACTAAAATCAATGAAATACTGCTTCATGTCATTGCTGGATTTAATACTTTAGTGCCCACCTTGGCAGTACTTATTTCTTATGCTTTCATCCTTGCCAGCATTCTCCGCATCCGTTCCACAGAAGGTAGATCCAAAGCCTTTGGTACCTGTAGCTCCCACCTCATGGCTGTGGTTATCTTTTTTGGGTCAATCACATTCATGTATTTCAAACCACCTTCTAGCAAGTCTATGGAACAAGAAAAGGTATCTTCAGTATTTTATACAACTGTGATTCCTATGTTGAATCCCTTGATCTACAGTCTAAGAAATAAGGATGTAAAGAAAGCATTAAGGAAAGCTTTTAGAGAAAAGGAGTTCTGAAAAAAGATATTTACTATTATAGTATATAAATGAAAAGAAGGACTCTCTGAGTTTGTTTCCCTGTTTTCCTATAATAATGATTTCTCTTTTAGTCATACTTAGATTTTCTTAAATACCTTCCCCTCTATTATTTCATTATATCTTTACAACATAGTTATCTACAAGAATTATTTTTCCCATTCCTTAGAGGTCCTAAAAACTTCTGTAACCTTTTGAAGGTCACATAATAAAAGAGTTGAGATAGAATTCATTTTTCCATCACAACATGACCATCGTCATCATCATCAATAATAACAAAGACAAATTTTCTCAAATTAGTACTACAGGGATACCTCAGGAATATCATGTGCTTAGTTCCAGAACATCACAATAAAGCAAATATCACAAGAAAGTGAGGCACAGGAAATTTGGAGTTTCCCCAGTGCATGTAAAAGTTATGTTTACACTATGCTGTAGTCCAGTGATGGCAAACTTTTTAGAGAGATGGGTGATGTGAAAAATGTCCTCAGGCACCCATGGAGAGGGGGAAGGGGATCAGCCTGCCCCAGAGTCCCTCTGGCTTTCTAGTAACAAACTCTGGTGAACTCTGTGCTGGGGTGATGGTGTGTGTGCCCATAGGAAGGGCTCTGAGTGCCCCCTCCGGCATGTGTGCCATAGGTTTGCCACCATGACTATAGTCTATTGTAGACCATAGAGTGTACAATATTATTATATCTAAAAAACTGTATGTAGCGTAACTAAAAAATACTTTATTGCTAAAAATGCCAACCTTCATCTGAGCTTTAAGAGAGTCATGATCTTTTTACATGTGGAGAATATTAATGTTGATGGCTCCTGACTACTATGTACAATACATTTCTGGCACTGCTCATTTCATTTTTTCATTTTTTGAAATTTGCTTTCTAAAATTCAAAGGTATACAAGCAAAAATCATATATGACCATATATTTAAATTTGTTCTTATTTAGATCTTAATTTCCCCTCTCCCAAGTTATTAATTTCTTGAATGTAGGAAACTGTATACTGTCTTATTTTTATTTGGATTTTCCCTTGCTGTCAACGTCTAAGTACTTTCTATATATAGCCATACCTCAATTTATTCTACTTCATTTTATTGTACTTCACAGATATTGCATTTTTAACAAATTGAAGGTTTGTGGATACCCTGCATTGAACAGGTCTATCAGTGTCATTTTTTCAATAGCATGTGCTCACATTGTGTTTTTCTGTCACATTTTGGTAATTCTCACAATATTTCAAATTATTTCCTTATAATTCTATCTGTTATGGTGATCTGTGATCAATGATCTTTGATGTTACAACTGTAATTATTTTGGGGCACCATGAGCTGTATTCATATAAAAAGATGAACTTAATCAATAAATGTTATATGTATTCTGACTGCTCCAGTAACTGGCTGTTCATCCATCTCTTTTTTTCCTTAGATGTCCCTATTTCCTGAGACACAACAATATTGAAACTAGGCCAGTTAATAACTTTACAATGACCTGTAAGTGTTCACATGAAAGGAAGTAAATTTCATTATTATCTTACTTTAAGAAATTGCCAAAGGTGCCCCAACCTTCAGCATCCAAATATATGCTTTATTTGAAGTTAAAAAGGGACAAAACAGGCAAGGATATACTTCACTTAAACCAAAATGTCCATAAAAAATAGACAGGAATAGAATATATAATAGTGAAAGTTACACAGATCATATTAATTATAAAATATTGAAACATTCATAGAATACCTATTTATCCTCAAATGAATTCCAGTTCCCATTTGATGAGCACACCCTAAATTTGTAATTCTTTGCTATCACAAAAAGAACTGATGTAATATTTCTGTACATGTAGATTCTTTTCCTTTGATCTCTTTATGATATTATGATGATATGATGATATTAGAACTTAGGTATTGTTATATTAGTTTAGAGATAAGAAGTGAAGAAGCTGGCTTGAGAAAGAATTGGAGTTTGAAGCAGAGCTGAGACAGTGTATCAATTTCAAAAGTTGACAGTTGTAATTGGTATTCCTGTGACAGTTATTCTCTCTGGGTGTGGCAGTGGAAGTTGGTCTCTGGCAGTTGGCAGAGTTACACACAGGGTCTCTCTCAGGGCTGAAGGAGGGAACATCTTTGCCTCTCCCTCTCTCTGAGGGAAAGACTTGAAGTAGCTTAGTGTTTTCTTTTTCCAACTTGGGAAACACTATTGATTATCTATTGCTGTTTATAGATTGATTTAACTCTGAGAAGACCAAAGAAAGACGTGAACTTTGGTTTGGACTCTGAGTCTGTTAAGGCTCAGAGTCCTAACTTGATTCTTGTTGAGACTCAACCAGCTAGCCTTTGTTATTATAACTTGAAGGTGAAGTTAAGAATTATAAGGATAATATTGTTAGTTTATTTAGAATAGTATAAATTTGGGTTAGTCAGATCAGAAAGGATTAGTGTAGCCTGTGAAACACAGGAGAAGCAGTTCCTTGTGGAATCAGGGAGTTTTATTTGGGTAGAGTTAGAATACCTTAGAGTTTGAAATCCTTTTTATCCTTATATATTTCAATAAATATTTCATTTTTCATAACAAGAGCTCTTTAGTATCCTTGTTCCTGTCCCTGGAGAAGTTCATTTATGAACTTCACTTCACTTTATCACTGAAGATACTTTTGATTACATCTATCAAAAGTATCTGAACAGTTTTGAACCTTTATTTGCATAGTTTTCACCTAATTATTTTTACAGAGTCACCTTTTATTTTTACATTGGTCAAAGGGTACATACTGTTTTAGAGCCCTTTGGGAATAGTTCTAAATTGTTCTCCTGAATAGTTGGACTAGTTCACTCCACCAACATAACTCTTGTCCATGTCCATTTTTTATATACCATGAGGTATTAATTCAGCATAATGGAGTTCTTCCTAATTTTCTCCTGGTTTCTTGAAAATATCAAGATAGCTCTCTATCTGTTTACTTATAATTCCTTGTTTTTATATCATGTCTAGTCCATACTTATATCATATCTCCACCTAATGACTTCCTTTAATGGTTTTCTTTGAAATTCCTAATTTTTATATGCTTTAGCCAGCTGATACTTAGCATGTGACTCTACATATTGCTCTGTATAATACTCATTTTCAGTTTACTTTAGCCTGTTGTGCTCCATATCTCATATACAACAGCACTAACAAATATTTTCGCAGAGAATAAGGGAACCAGACTTTGGATTTCTTTGACATAAGGAACTTCTGATGAGAAAACTTATATACCAAATTAGATTGGCACCTGATTTTTAATTTAAAGTCTTAGAACATGTTTCAGGGCACCGAGAGGCAGAGTGTGGTGATAAAAGAATTTCTGACTCCCAGTTCCTTGTAGCCACAGTGCTAAGAAAAACTGCTTTCTACCTTGAACTTTGTGATACTATTTTCTTGAAGCAAGCAGGTCATGCAAGCTGGTAAAGTTCACAAAAATCAAGCTATAGAGATCAACTACATGTTCAGTTTTAACAAGCTAGTTCTCTTATCACCTTGATACAAATATTCTTATCTTACCTCTTACTTATCTGCTTTCTGATGTGAAAATCCTTAACTTCCACTTTTGGTTTCTGTATAATTCCATGGTACCCATCCTGATGACATATTTACATTCTCTGTAAGAATGTTGAAACTTATGCTCAGGGTTGACTGACTGGTAAGTGTCTAATGCAACCTGCACTTGGATTATAATAAAATGGAGTTTTCTATTCTATTTATGCATCATTGATTGGAGATTGACAGCATTAATTTGTTAGGACTGTAATACAATTTTGTCTCAATGCCCAGAGTCATACAGCAAGTATGTGTCAGAGACTTGACTTAGTTTTTCCTTACTCTAAGACCGAAGTTCTAACAATTATGTCACACAAAATCTTTAATAGAATATTTATATGAAAGATAGTTTCTGTTTCTTGAAGAGGTTTGGAGACATCCAAGGAATGCTGCCAGTTCCTGAAAGCAATTTCCTGCTCTGCTTCTCCAATATAATTCTAACTTCTTGTTCATCTGTACTATCTGTTTCAGATAACCAGATATTTATACTGAGGGATCCAACTGCATGTCATAATTTGGAAAGTAGAAATTCATTGTAACCTATTTCCTACTAGCTTTGTTCTATGCTATTCCTCATCACATACTCAAGACTAGCAAAATATTTTATCTTGCTATTCATACACAACATTGTTACTCTTCTTTATCCCTTAGTACACATATCTCAAAGATAAGTACTAAGTCAGAGCCAGTAAAATCACTTCATAAACATCTAAATCTCCTTGAGAAATCAAAAATTCTTGCTTAGTTTCAAATCTAAGGAATAATCAGAAAAATATTCCCTTAAAATGAACATTATAAAAGTCAGGTTTTAGCTAGGTGAGATTAATATTAACAGAAAACAAGCCTTAATTTAGCCAAAATTATATTCCCACCAGTAAGTTCTAGCCATTGTTCTCTCGTCACTGGCCAGTTACTCATAATTCCTCACCAAAGACTGGAATGTTAAGGTCATAAGTAAATCAGTAAGTCTTCTGGAAAGAAGCAACATAAAGGATCTCTCTCTCTTTGTCCTTGTCATGGGATTTTTTTTTGGTTCATTTTTTTCAGTCATGTCACACTGTTCATGACCCTATTTGAGGATTTCTTGGCAGAGATACTGGAGTGGTTCACAATTTTTTCCCTCCAGCTCATTTTATAAATGAGGAAACTGAAATCTTGTTTGGGTTAAGTGACTTGCTCAGGGTCACATAGCTAGTTAGTGTCTGATGACAAATTTAACCTCGAGAAAATGTCTTCCTGATTCCAAGCTTAGCACTCTATCCACTGTGCCACCTGTCTACCCTTTGCTCTATATGTAAAGAGAACTCCCTGAGACTCCAGATAAAGGGACTGGAGTGGGAGAGACATAAAAATTACCTTCTCATATACTAGAAGAACAGAAACTCTTCTGTGTCAGTCTCTCTTTCTCTGTCACATGTACATACATATGCATTCTCTCGAAGTAGTCTTTGGGCATCCCATTACATGGGGCATGTGGTATTCTTCATTAGTATTCATGAAAAGCACCTGACATCAATCAACCAGCCTTCATCCACTAACCCCATGATGGCAAACCTATGACACACATGTCAGCACTGACACGAGTAGTCATTTTTATGACATGTGGCTGTATGAGGCCTCATATACAGAAGTATGTGGTTGCATGCTGAGCGTGAAACATTAGCAGTGGTGTAGTGTAGACACTCTGTGCCAGAGGTCTGTAGGCCAAAACAACAAAACTCTGGCACAGAGCCTGTAGTTCTGGGACTTCCAGGTTGTTAGGGGTTCTTTGATGTCACTTCTGGCCAGTGGGGCAGAGAGCAGCGTGATGCCACAGGGGATGCATCTCTGGGGGCCCTGTGATTGCCATTGCTAGCAACCACATAACCACAGCAATCATCTTCCAATGTACTGTTCTGTGGTGTTGTGGATTTCTAATTGACCATCATTACTGAGATAAGTAAGGGGGAGGCTGGGAGAGGCAAGGGCCTTTAATATGGGTGTCATTGTCCCTCCACTAGAAATAGTGGCAGCTATCTTAATTTACATAAGGAATGCCATCTTGTAGCATAGTGTAGACTCCATTTCACCTCTTGTGCACCCTTATTAACCCCTATTTCTGCTTATTAACCCTCCCTTTTCCTAAAAGACAGTTAAATGTGCCATCTTGTGGTCAGTTAGGCTAGTTAAGCCCTAATTGCCTGCAGGGCAAACAGGCTATCTATAATTCTATCTTCTGTCACTGCCTCCCTGATGGAGGTCCCCCAAAATGGAAAAAAACAACAACAACAAGGTTAAGTAAAGGAAGCTGTAGTAGCAGTAGCCAACCATTTTAACAGACATGAACCGAGATGTATGGCATTATAGGAAAAAATGGCAGATCATTTGGCATTCTATGTGCTGAAATGTTAGTAAACAGAATGTGGAATACAAATAGGTATTTTGAAACTAATCATTCCCAGCTGTTGAAAAAAAGTGAGGATGAAAGGAAAGAATACATTTCTAGGCAGCTACACCTTTATAACAGCCAATCTAATTCCATCCTTAAATTTGTAAAAGGCTCTACAAATTTAACATCTCCAAGTTTTAGCATTGCTCACTCCATAGCTCAGCATGGAAAAGCGCTCACTGAGGGAGAATTTATTAAAGAAACTCTCCTAAGATGTGCACCAGTTCTATTTCATGCTATGCAGAATAAAGATGTCATTATTAAGAGAATACCTGAGTTACCACTCAGTAGAAATATCATAAAAGACTGAATAATGAGACTGAACACAAATATACAACATCAATTAAAGAGAGACAAAAGTAACTGTAAATATTTTTCGATCTCTCTTGATGAAACTACTGATGCCACATCACATGCTCAGTTGGCTCTTATTGGTTGATATTCTGATGGTCTCACAATGAGAGAAGAATTGATAAAATTAGTATCAGTACCAATAAGTACATCAGGAAGCAAAATATGCAAGGTTGTTATACAAACATTCTGTGACCTAAGCATTGATATCTCTAAAGTTGTGTCAATGATGACAGATGGGGCACCAAACATGGTGGGGAAAAAATCCCATTTCTCAAATTGTTTACAGAAGTTATTAGACATCTGATTGTGCCTTTTCCTTGTATTCTTCATCAGGAGGCTATATGTGCCAAGGCAGGATTCACGTACTTAAATGATTTAATGTCAGTTGTTAAAAAAAAGTTAATTTAATAGATGCTTACACCCTTCACAAGTGAGAATTTTCTGCACTTTTAATGGAGGCTGATTCCACCTACAGTGGACTGCTGATGTACAATAATGTAAGATGGCTGAGCCGAGGCAAAGTTCTTGAGAGCTTGGTGGAGTGATTTGAAGAAATTAAGGTATTTCTTGAAGATAAGGATCTGGGAAACTTTCATCAGCTCAATGATAAGTGAGTCAACACCCTGATGTTTTTTACAGATTTCTCTGTTTATATTAATGAACTGAATTTAAAGTTGCAAGGTTTTGGCAAAAGTATTGACATGTTTGGATACATAAAGGCTTTTGAAAGTAAACTTAAAATTTTAAAGCAAGATATAGAAACTAAAATTTATAAGTATTTTCCTCGAGTAACAAATTATTTTGAGAAGGCCAGTGCAGCTGTACAAAATGGAATGAAACCCTTGAATAAATGGAACCAGCATGTTTTAGGCTTGTTACTTGACCAGTTCAGTGATAGATTTAATCAATTTAGAAGCTTAGAACAGTCCATGAAAATAATTATGTATCCTGATATAGTAGCCTTCAGTAGATTTGGAATTTGGAATTAAATGGTTTCCAATGGATGCAAATTGATGGTTTGGAGATGCAACTTACAGAATTTCAAGAAACAGCTAGGCTCAGGTGTTTCTTGACTTGAAGTTAAAGCTGGAGAATCTGGAAAGGTACTGCTTGGAGAATCAAGTGGAGTGCCACTACAAACAGGAAATTTGGAGTGTTTGGAACTGATTACCAGATACTTTTAGTACCCTGGAAAATATAGCAATGGCTTTACTCACAATTTTTCCCTCAACGTACTTTTGTGAGACCTTATTCTCAGAGTTCAATAATATCAAAAGCAACAAAAGAAACAGATTGACAGATGGAGTTAGTAGTGCTTGATTGGACTTGAAGTGCACAAAATGCCAATCTTCAATTGAAGATTTAGGAGCTAAATGAATTTTCATTAGCCAATGAAATTCAGCAACAAAAAAGTCACTAATAGGCAGGTTAGTTGGGAATCCCACACAAGTTAAATAATATCAAGACCAACACAAGAACCTGACTGACAAATGGACAAAGAAGTCACTAAGCAGGTATGTTAAATAATTAGTTTTTGGTTTATTAAATGCAGTTATATATTACAATTATACATTTTTGTTATTTAAACTTTAAACATCATAAAATTATGATATTTTCTCGAAGTGACACACCACCCAAGTTATGGTTGGTTTTTTGGTGAAGTTTGACACAGCAAGCTCAAAAAGTTGCCCATCACTGCACTAACCTAAACAAAACAAACAAACAAACAAAAAAAAAGACCTTGCTAGGAAAGAGAAGCAATTAATTTTAAAAGTTGTTTTGGGTATTGTTTGCAAGGTCTTATGACAACAAAGTCCTATTGTCTGCATCTAGTTGTTAACCAAAAGATGGAGATAGTAGGAAAAAGAGACATTTTGTTGTGTTTTAAGGGTGTAAAGATCACTAGACTATGAGTTGAAGGAATTGGGGAAAGGTAATGAGGGGTGATGGCAGAGGACAATTAATTTATAGAGCACCAGAGTTGTTTCAGATGTGTTTTTATTGACCATAGTTCATTATGACCATAATCAGTTCATTGTACTGGAACTTAACTTTCCTCCCTCTTTTCCAGCATTATTGCTGTTCTCTGTTTTCAGTGAAAGATGAATTTCAATGTGACCCAATTTACCTGAGATATCAATGAGAATATCATTGTCTTCGGTGCCTTTTCCCTTTGGACTACAATATGGAGTAATGAGATACCAGGGGATTCTTTCTTTAATAATGTTCTTGGGACCAAAAGATTTCCAAACAAGAAATAAATACGATCTCCCTTCTTCTAGATTAGTCTCCTTAGGATTTGTATATGTACATTTTTTCCCCTTGTCTAGTATCTTTAGGGAGAGTGAGAGGTTCCTCTTTTTTTGTTTTTTGCTTTCTTTCTCTCACAATGACTCTTATATTTTCATTTTCAAATACCA